>NW_012052662.1:0-391 GCF_000956235.1 Wasmannia auropunctata | reverse complement strand
AATAAAAAGTCGCATGCAAATGCATTTTACTGCTTTCGAAAGAGTGAATCTTTACCTTTAATTTGCTTTTTTGTTGAGCGTTGTACGATTTTTTTTTACCGAGTTATTCAACATTAAAGCAAAAGTGGTCCTTTTTGCTTCAATTTGGAAAGTAGAGATTTCAAGCTGTAAAATACTTTTTTGATCATCTCGATACGATCATTTTTGACGAAGTAACACTCTTGAATTTTGCCTATTTTTGGATGGTAAAATAAGGTGATCTTTTATTTTTGGCATATGTATTCTGTAATTTTAAACTACACAAGCTTCAAATGAGTGTAACTTCGTCAAAAATGATCATATTGAGATGTTCAAAAAAGCATTTTATAGCTTGAAATCTCTACTTTTTAGA
>NW_012052661.1:0-721 GCF_000956235.1 Wasmannia auropunctata | reverse complement strand
TGCACCCCTGTTGCTGTAAACTCTTAAATCTGAAAGCATGTTTGCCACACTGAAAATTGCAAAGTTTGAACGAGTGCACGGACTTGCTAAAATTTTTCCTGGGGATGCGGTTTCCAGCGTCATAAAGTTGGAATCTTTCTCTTTAATTTGAAAAAAAAACAAGTTGCTACGATTTTTTTTCACACAGTTACAGCATTTTGAAGTAACCCTTGTATTTTTTTCATGTATGTTTGGCGTTATCCGATGTGCACCATAAGGAGGTTGGCAAACGAATTTTGCACATTGTGTAAGTGCGGGCGTATGTAAAACATACACACATACACACACGGTGTGCAAAATCCGATCGCCAACCTACCTATAGTGCACAACGAATAATGCCAATCATACATGAGAAAATTGCAAAGTTTGACAGAATGCATGGACTTGCTAAAATTTTTCTCGGGGATGTGGTTTCCAGCGTCATAAAGTTGGAATATTTCTCTTTAGTTTGAAAAAAAAAACAAGTTGCTACGATTTTTTTTCACAAAGTTACAGCATTTTGAAGTAACTCTAGTATTTTTCTCATGTATGATCAACATTACCCGATGTGCACTATAGGTAGGTTGACGATCGGATTTTACACACCGCAAATAAAAAGTCGCATGCAAATGCATTTTACTGCTTTCGAAAGAGTGAATCTTTACCTTTAATTTGCTTTTTTGTTGAGCGTTGTACGATTTTA
>NW_012052660.1:0-524 GCF_000956235.1 Wasmannia auropunctata | reverse complement strand
ACTGCTCAAAAAAATTATGGCATAGAAAAATTTTGAGCAAAAATTGATCAACTTTGGTTAATGGTAATAACTCCGCGAAAAATCATCGTAAAATGATGAACTTTTTTTCAAATGAAAGCTTGAAATCTCTACTTTAAGATACTGTGAGTCGATTTTAAATTTAATGCACCCCTGTTGCTGTAAACTCTTAAATCTGAGAGCATGTTTGCCACACTGAAAATTGCAAAGTTTGAACGAGTGCACGGACTTGCTAAAATTTTTCCTGGGGATGCGGTTTCCAGCGTCATAAAGTTGGAATCTTTCTCTTTAATTTGAAAAAAAAACAAGTCGCTACGATTTTTTTTCACACAGTTACAGCATTTTGAAGTAACCCTTGTATTTTTTTCATGTATGTTTGGCATTATCCGATGTGCACCATAGGGAGGTTGGCAAACGGATTTTGCACATTGTGTGAGTGCGGGCGTATGTAAAACATACACACATACACACACGGTGTGCAAAATCCGATCGCCAACCTACCTATA
>NW_012052659.1:0-401 GCF_000956235.1 Wasmannia auropunctata | reverse complement strand
GTAAGGTGAACATAAAAAGTAATATATATGATTCTATTTCTACTTTTACAATTGTATATTGAACACGTAAGATTATAATTTCAATCGGAATATTTGTACACGTATAACCTATATATATTTTATAATCTGAATCTAATCTTGATATTTCTTTCAATTAGAAAAAAGAAAAAGAATTAAGTATTGTACGACACCAACTAAGAAAGTGAGAGGCAGTATCTTCGATACTGAATGTAACTAATGTTTATGCTGGATGTAACACTGCAGCTTTCAAAGTATCATAACTTATTCCGATCGGAATCGACATTTCGACAGCTCGAGAGGTACCGGAAACTTTCCGATCGATTCGGAAACAATCCGACTGTTCATAATAACCCATCTAGGAATATCTAGGGAAAAACGGA
>NW_012052658.1:0-416 GCF_000956235.1 Wasmannia auropunctata | reverse complement strand
AAAACAAATTTTAATTAAAACATAAAAATTGTTTCAATATTGTCAAAAGCAAAAATTTGTAATTATTTCTTTGATGTTGAACTTTACTTGATATTATTCAATTCCTATAGATTGTAAAATTTTCAATCTTATTGTTAGTAAACTTTTATTATTGCGAATAAAAGTTTAATTATGTTTTGGATATCGGTATAATATTTTTAATTTGTTACAGATCATTTATGTGTTAAATCAAGTGGAGGAAATGATAAAATTCACATTTATATTCACAGCATGCCTGGTGACTTTGATGATTGTATGTTACTCTGGTCAAAGAATAATGGACGAAAGTCAGAGTATATTCTATCGAGCGTAATAAAATTATTTTTCATCTTAAAATATGGCAGTTATAAAGTTTTTTAAATAAAATCAAAAATAAC
>NW_012052657.1:0-499 GCF_000956235.1 Wasmannia auropunctata | reverse complement strand
CCCTCTCTCTCCCCTCTCTATGCATTATGAATATAATATTACTGTTATATAAGTTAATTTTTATTAACTCCCATTTTAGGTTTGTTAATACATTAGAGTCATCATATCAAGAGCTTTCATTACTTTTGTTAATCTTGCTTATTGGAACTATAAGTTTGATTGCAACCCGAGTAAGCGTCAGAAATTATTCATATAAAATGTCACAGGAAATAAAAATATATATATTCAAAATAACCAAAGTTGTAATATAATCGGATTTTTCTTTACTTTATTTTTGAAATCAAGTTAGTTTCTTTGTATGTGATTTCCTCTTTATGTCATATACAGATTCGAACGATTTACATTTTAATTTTGACAATAAAACTAAGCAAACTTGTGATGAATAAAAAATTAAAAAAAAACAAATTTTAATTAAAACATAAAAATTGTTTCTATATTGTCAAAAGCAGAAATTTGTAATTATTTCTTTGATGTTGAACTTTACTTGATATTATTCAAT
>NW_012052656.1:0-417 GCF_000956235.1 Wasmannia auropunctata | reverse complement strand
CTCCATATAAGCGCGGTCGAGGCGTCTCGATAGACGGAAAAAAAAAACTCCAAAAAAAAACATTAAAATTTCCAACAGGCGCAACTACCAACATACAACTGCAACAATTGGCTGAACGTATGCATATTCCATATTTCAGAGGTATTTTCATGCGAACCACTTTACCGACGGGAGGAGTACGTCGAAATGAGAGCGGTATCGTGAATTTGGATAATGCTGAGGGACTCGGTACTCATTGGGTGGCATACGCAAAGAGAGGCAATCGTGCTATATATTTCGACAGTTTTGGCAATCTTCGGCCGCCGAGGGAATTGGTGCGATATCTACGGGACAATGAGACGCAAATCGAATTCAATCGCACACCTTATCAACGTTACGATCAAAGCAATTGCGGTCAACTGTGTCTACTGTTTTTAC
>NW_012052655.1:0-591 GCF_000956235.1 Wasmannia auropunctata | reverse complement strand
TCGCGAAAACGCATAACCGCGAGAGACTCGACTCTCGGAGAGAGAGCCGCAGTCACAGCTGTTTGGACGGCTATGAAAGCCAAGACGAAATTCGGCATGGGTTTAAAAACGAAGAGGAAAAGGAGCAAACGAATACTTCCGGTAGCTAAACGCGGCGGTATCCTGCCACTCTTGCCATTGTTGGGCGTCGTCGGTTCGCTGGTCGGTGGGGCGGCGGGAGTCGCGAAGGCCGTGAGCGATAACAAAGCCGCGCAGCGTCAGCTGGAAGAATTGAAATGTCACAATCGTGTCATGGAAGGTCACGGAGTTTATCTCGCTCCATATAAGCGCGGTCGAGGCGTCTCGATGCGGAAAAAAAAACTCCAAAAAAAAAACATTAAAATTTCCAACAGGCGCAACTACCAACATACAACTGCAACAATTGGCTGAACGTATGCATATTCCATATTTCAGAGGTATTTTCATGCGAACCACTTTACCGACGGGAGGAGTACGTCGAAATGAGAGCGGTATCGTGAATTTGGATAATGCTGAGGGACTCGGTACTCATTGGGTGGCATACGCAAAGAGAGGCAATCGTGCTATATATTT
>NW_012052654.1:0-529 GCF_000956235.1 Wasmannia auropunctata | reverse complement strand
CCGCGGTTTGATAAATCGCGCGATAAATGCGCTTCCCTTCGAATTGCATATCCCCGGATATCAGTTTTGCGGTCCGGGAACGCGTTTAGAACAGCGATTGGCTAGAGGTGATCGGGGCATTAATCCACTGGACGCGGCGTGTCGCGAGCACGACATCGCATATTCGCGGAGCAACGAACTCGCTGAACGGCACGTGGCTGACAACATACTCGCCGCGAAAGCGCGAAAACGCATAACCGCGAGAGACTCGACTCTCGGAGAGAGAGCCGCAGCCACAGCTGTTTGGACGGCTATGAAAGCCAAGACGAAATTCGGCATGGGTTTAAAAACGAAGAGGAAAAGGAGCAAGCGAATACTTCCGGTAGCTAAACGCGGCGGTATCCTGCCACTCTTGCCATTGTTGGGCGTCGTCGGTTCGCTGGTCGGTGGGGCGGCGGGAGTCGCGAAGGCCGTGAGCGATAACAAAGCCGCGCAGCGTCAGCTGGAAGAATTGAAACGTCACAATCGTATCATGGAAGATCACGGAGTT
>NW_012052653.1:0-423 GCF_000956235.1 Wasmannia auropunctata | reverse complement strand
TCTGAAACATTACAATCAACCGGGGCAGCAGACACATATTGACGGTCCTGCACCGTTTGTGAAGAATTGCAGCGAATGCCGTCGAGAGGCCGCGGTTTGATAAATCGCGCGATAAATGCGCTTCCCTTCGAATTGCATATCCCCGGATATCAGTTTTGCGGCCCGGGAACGCGTTTAGAACAGCGATTGGCTAGAGGTGATCGAGGCATTAATCCACTGGACGCGGCGTGTCGCGAGCACGACATTGCATATTCGCGGAGCAACGAACTCGCTGAACGGCACGTGGCTGACAACATACTCGCCGCGAAAGCGCGAAAACGCATAACCGCGAGAGATTCGACTCTCGGAGAGAGAGCCGCAGCCACAGCTGTTTGGACGGCTATGAAAGCCAAGACGAAATTCGGTATGGGTTTAAAAACGAGA
>NW_012052652.1:0-506 GCF_000956235.1 Wasmannia auropunctata | reverse complement strand
TATATACCGAAAGTTGTTTTGCTGCGAGAGTTTCCAAACTGTATAAGTCAATTGTGGGACAGATTACCCGAGCATATAAAAACTGATTTGGAAGTTCAACAGTATCGTCGGTGTCTGAAACATTACAATCAACCGTGGCAGCAGACACATATTGACGGTCCTGCACCGTTTGTGAAGAATTGTAGCGAATGCCGTCGAGAGGCCGCGGTTTGATAAATCGCGCGATAAATGCGCTTCCCTTTGAATTGCATATCCCCGGATATCAGTTTTGCGGCCCGGGAACGCGTTTAGAACAGCGATTGGCTAGAGGTGATCGAGGCATTAATCCGCTGGACGCGGCGTGTCGCGAGCACGACATTGCATATTCGCGGAGCAACGAACTCGCTGAACGGCACGTGGCTGACAACATACTCGCCGCGAAAGCGCGAAAACGCATAACCGCGAGAGATTCGACTCTCGGAGAGAGAGCCGCAGCCACAGCTGTTTGGACGGCTATGAAAGCCAAA
>NW_012052651.1:0-532 GCF_000956235.1 Wasmannia auropunctata | reverse complement strand
TCGTTGCGCATTGTGACCAGCTTGGCGCGAGGCCTTGAGCAATCGCAGGCGACAAGCTCGTTGGGATCGTCCCAATGAATGTATTCAATCTTGCTATCATTCACTGTCATGGTGCGCGGTATACCTTTTCCAATTTTTTTACCGCTTTTCACATCTTCTGGCAAAAGAGGTGCGATTATATTCTTATACTTCTGACCCTTGTTACCCATTATTTGACCCTGCGCGCTGCGATCGCGTCTGTATGCGTTTGTAGCTAATAGAATACTCTGATATTTCTGTAGATCATCGTCATTGTAGACCGCTTTATTTGGATAACACATGAAAATCAATTCGTAAAGTCCTTGTGTTCCGGCATAACTTTTCCCATCAATGATTATATTATCGTTTTTATCCAAGGTAATACGTTTGTTGCCGAGCTTCGTTCCCTCATTGCTAAAATAAACTCCGTAAACGTCGTCTATGTTGACCACTTTTTTACCGCTTAGGACCGCCCCCAGATATTTTTGCCCCAAAGGACCATAGTACATTTGTA
>NW_012052650.1:0-1066 GCF_000956235.1 Wasmannia auropunctata | reverse complement strand
TTTTTTTTTACGTACGTCAACCTTCTCGCTCTCCACACGTGTGTACACGGCTGTTGTTTGCACCGTTCAATATATATATATATATTCTATCAGCGTGTACGTACGTCAATTTTTTTATTCACGATTGTAACAACAATCCACTCGTGTTTCTTTATATTCCTCTTAGATTTTTCCATTCCTCGTTTTACAACGCCAACAAAAAAAAACGATTCCACGAACCAGAGAATCCTCGCGTGAATCCGCTTCGCGTGCAACCCTTTCGCGCGCGGTAACCTCCAAGCGAGACACGCGTCCTCCGCGACGCGACCCACCCCCCACGGCGACGGATCTTCCGCGACGGACCACCTTCGCGAACACCTCGGCGGCCCGTCCGAATCTCTCCGAGACGTTCTCTCTCTCTCTCTCTCGGCGATCGCGCGCGTGTCGACGCTGGTATACCCTCGAGAGGAACGAACGAACGGCAGAGAGTCGCCGAGCTCGCGCGGCGGGCCCGCTCCCCCCCCCGTCGACGCTCGCGTACCTTCGAACGAACGGCGCGGGGGGGTCGCCCGAGCTCGCGCGGCGGCGCGCGTCGCCGCACCTCCGTACGAACCACCGCGCTCACCGGCGAGCGAGTGTATCGGCGCCACTGTCGAAAAAACAAAACAAAAAAAAAACGGTGTTGAATTCAGAAGAGACGCGCTTCCGGAACTTCGAAGAACAACGCGAATCGAACAGAGGGCGTCCCCGCGCGCAGCCCCGTCGCTACCTTCGAAAGAGATACGCGAATCGAACGGCCAGCGCGCACACGAGCCCCGCGCGGCGTCCCGAGCGCTCCGCGCTGCTCGAAACGAATCGGAGTCGCGGAACCCCAGCGCGGCGACGCGCTCCCCTACCTTCGACCGGGCGAAACGAACCGGAGTCGCGGAACCACCGCGGCGTCCCGCGCGCTCCCCGTCGACGCTCCTCCGAAATGAGGAACGTACGAACGGTGCGTAGTCGCGGAACCACCGAGTCGGCGCGCATCTCCGTCGACGCTATTTTCGAAAAGAACGAGTCGGAACCACCGCGCGGTCCCGCGCGCTCC
>NW_012052649.1:0-375 GCF_000956235.1 Wasmannia auropunctata | reverse complement strand
TATGTATTTTTTACAATAAATACAATCGCATCTTTGTGTCTCTCTCTATTCGATGCGTCACATTTTTTTTACGTACGTCAACCTTCTCGCTCTCCACACGTGTGTACACGGCTGTTGTTTGCACCGTTCAATATATATATATATTCTATCAGCGTGTACGTACGTCAATTTTTTTATTCACGATTGTAACAACAATCCACTCGTGTTTCTTTATATTCCTCTTAGATTTTTCCATTCCTCGTTTTACAACGCCAAACAAAAAAAAACGATTCCACGAACCAGAGAATCCTCGCGTGAATCCGCTTCGCGTGCAACCCTTTCGCGCGCGGTAACCTCCAAGCGAGACACGCGTCCTCCGCGACGCGACCCACCCCC
>NW_012052648.1:0-450 GCF_000956235.1 Wasmannia auropunctata | reverse complement strand
GCTACTGGGCGAGGCGAGTCGTCGAGAGGCTCGAGGGTCGCGCCCATCTGCGCATCGAGATCGCCGCGGGTGGCGAGAGGCGCGTCGAGCTGCTGGTGACGGACCCGCGCGTCTACGGCGAGTTCAGGTATCCCGCCGCCGCGAAACGTCGGATCGACGAGCACAGGCGGGAGCGCGAGTCCGACGACGACGACGACGACGCCTTCTGCGACGCGTGCGCCGTTCCTCGAGAGGAGTGCGCGTACCGGAGAGGCGAGGAGTGGAAGGACTACCTCGTCGCGAACGTGGACCGAACGTGTCGACGGTGCGGCGAGGTCGCGTGCAAGTGCCACGCGGAGGAGTGCGACGCGATATAGACGAAGGGGACTCGAGTCGCCGGCCACTCTGGCTGCGCGCGCGCGCCTCGAACGGTGTCGCGGTGTATACGCGCCCTATCAATTATTTGTAATA
>NW_012052647.1:0-608 GCF_000956235.1 Wasmannia auropunctata | reverse complement strand
TCGCTCGCTCCCTCCCTCGCCGAAACGCGCCCAGAACGGCCGCGCGTCGGCGCTGCGCAGCGAGGACCGCGCGATTCGCTCGGAGAAAGGAGATCGTCGGCTACGAACGACCGCTCCCACGATTCGACCGCCGCGCGCGACCCGTCGACATGTGGAGGGTCATGAGCGGGGAGGAGCTCGACGTCCTGCGCGTTCTCCGTTCGCGCGGCGAGACCACCGACGTCTCGCGAGGAGCGCACGTGGTGCGGTTTCTCCGCGATCGAGAGCTGGGTGCGCGCGGAACCGGCGCGGCGAGACAGGTGGTCGACCAGGGGCCCGTGCGCGATTGGCCCCGCGGCGCGAGACGAAGGGTGTACGCGTGGCACCGCGAGAGAGCGCGCGAGGACTACGAGAGGCGGGTGCGCGGCGAACTTTGGTACGTCGATCGGCGCGTCGGTCGCGCGGAGAACGGGAGCGGAGCGCGCGAGGACCACGAGAGGCGGGTGCGCGGCGAGCTCGAGAGAATCGATCGGCGCGTCGGTCGCGCGGAGAGCGGGAGCTACTGGGCGAGGCGAGTCGTCGAGAGGCTCGAGGGTCGCGCCCATCTGCGCATCGAGATCGCCGCGGGT
>NW_012052646.1:0-516 GCF_000956235.1 Wasmannia auropunctata | reverse complement strand
CGCGTAAGAAACGCACAGAGTCGCGATTTTTCTTTTCGCCGCCCCCCTCAGCTCTCGACAGCGCGGGGAGGAGATCGCCACGGGAACCACGCGAGAGCTTCGAATGAACAAGACAAAAATATCCAGCGAGCGAAGCGCGACGCGTGCCACGAGCGACAGAGAGAGGGCGCCGTAGCGCTCTCCCAAAAAAAAAAAGTAAAGAAACGTCGCGGCGATCGCCTCGCGATCGGCTCGCGCGGCAAGTTCGCTCGGTCGGTCGCTCGCTCCTCGCTCGCTCCCTCCCTCGCCGAAACGCGCCCAGAACGGCCGCGCGTCGGCGCTGCGCAGCGAGGACCGCGCGATTCGCTCGGAGAAAGGAGATCGTCGGCTACGAACGACCGCTCCCACGATTCGACCGCCGCGCGCGACCCGTCGACATGTGGAGGGTCATGAGCGGGGAGGAGCTCGACGTCCTGCGCGTTCTCCGTTCGCGCGGCGAGACCACCGACGTCTCGCGAGGAGCGCACGTGGTGCGGT
>NW_012052644.1:0-415 GCF_000956235.1 Wasmannia auropunctata | reverse complement strand
TTGTTCATCTTCTTCGTGAAAGAGAATGTGGATTTCCAAATGTGCTTACTCGCGTTAAGAAGAGATGTCCCCATCATTCGTTGCAGATGCGTGTAATTAGACATTGCCGTGATATGTAATGGAACAGTGTCACAGAGTTAATCCTTTACACATGCAAAGAAACAATTTATGGTATTAGTAATCACCGCTACATAGAAAAGGAGTCACGCTACACGGAAATTGAGTCACGTTTCGATGTGTGGTGGAAATCGTTCCTTTTCCACCAATCAGACAAGGATCCCGATGAATTTAACGCCAGAGGTATAAGAGTTTCGTTCAATCGCCACGATGGAACGCTGGGCATTTATAGAAGAGGAGTTGTGTATAGATATACAACTGCCGGTCCGTGGGGATTGTCTGCCGCACTTTGAAATCA
>NW_012052643.1:0-427 GCF_000956235.1 Wasmannia auropunctata | reverse complement strand
GAATATAAAAATTATAGTCGACGGTTTCATATACATACAAGTATCATTCAGCGCCAATTTTACAATATCATCATTGCGTATTTTTACGAGATTTATAACTAAATCTTGAATTCGTAGCGATGACGGGACGCTTGACTGCAGAAATTGTTCAATGTCCATACGTCTCTCAATGAACATCCTCCACCTTCCATAAGGCAGGATAATGTAATTGCCTCGGTTGTCACCAATAAGTATTTCCACATGAGATATAGATCCCACGCTGATTCCAATATCCAAGTATTTAAAATTAGTGGATGTTAGAGCGAATCTTCTTCCCAATATACGAGGCGTCTTCGTAATATGAGACACAATTCTAGTAAAAGAATTAAAGCATGGAAAAACATAAAATAAGCGTAGGAAAATAATATATTGAAACTTACGGTCTCTC
>NW_012052642.1:0-529 GCF_000956235.1 Wasmannia auropunctata | reverse complement strand
TTAATTCGATGAAGAGATAAGGACAAAAAAATTTAACACATAATGTATATTTAACTGACAATGGTATANATTTAGCACATGATTAATACATTTAATACATGATGTACATAATTAATTATGGAACGCATCGTGCACAATATGATCTGTCGCGTAAGTTCACACTATGAGTTCACATTCAATAAGCGACGTTTTATCATATACGTTACGCAAAATCTTTATTGCATCGTCTTTATTCACGATACAATTGTGACGTAAATAATCAATCAACAAAATGTTTAAACTTATTACTAACGGCGTCCGTATTTTGATTTAAATTAAAGTATGCCTGCTCAACGCAATGTTCGAGTTCGAATATAAAAATTATAGTCGACGGTTTCATATACATACAAGTATCATTCAGCGCCAATTTTACAATATCATCATTGCGTATTTTTACGAGATTTATAACTAAATCTTGAATTCGTAGCGATGACGGGACGCTTGACTGCAGAAATTGTTCAATGTCCATACGTCTCTAATGAACATCCTA
>NW_012052641.1:0-756 GCF_000956235.1 Wasmannia auropunctata | reverse complement strand
CACAATTATATCTTTCTCACTCTGTGCAAATAGGGCACATGTTACACGGCATTATTTGAAACAACGGACATTCGCATCCCCAGCATGAATAACCATCGTGGAGTATAAATTCTTCGGTAGTGTGTCTTCGCAAGAGACGAAGATATGAAAATTGATTATTCCCTCTAATGACACATGAGGAACAGTATCCTCTCAAACTTTCGTGTTCTTCGTCTATATAATAGAACTCAAGCATGCACATTACATCTGTGATATGCAGATCATAGACATCATCTGGGTACAATAATCCATGTCTTTCTAATTCGATTACTTCATTGTCCATACCACTATCGTTACTTGAGTCATCGGAAAAATCTTCTTCTATTTCCATCAAAAAAAATTGCTGAAAAATTCATCACAGTTCAGTAGCTAGTAAGGGCGGGTTCTAACCCAGGAGCTCCGAGGGGGGGTGAGGGGCAGGGGGATCCGCAAGGAGGGGGAAGCCGCGGGGAGGGGGAAACCGCTCAGAACGTTCACGGTCTGATGTGGAGTCCGCGGGGAGGGGGAAGCCGCGGAAAGCCGGCTCGCTCAGCTGGCCTAACCGCGGGGTGCGTGATGCGCGGGACGGGGGAACCGCGTTGTCGGTGCGGGGTCCGCGGGGACGGGGGAACCGCGTTGTCGGTGCGGGGTCCGCGGGGACGGGGGAACCGCGTCATGGGTCCGGGGTCCGCGGGGACGGGGGAACCGCGTTGTGGGTGCGGAATGCGCGGGGACGGG
>NW_012052640.1:0-670 GCF_000956235.1 Wasmannia auropunctata | reverse complement strand
TCAAATACTCAAAACCTATCATGACCAGCTCGGCCATGTTTAAAATTAACAATGTGAATAAGAAATAAAATATAACAGCTGCGATACACTTGATCGCTCTTAACCACGACATCTCTATTCGAGTTGTTTAATGACCGCGTCGCTATCGGGTATCGGTCCCCCGTTTGTACTCGCTGATGCGACGGGTTGCGCCACAATTGGCGCGCTGTAAGATGAGCCTGTCACCGCCTGAAGTTCCGCGACGAGCTTGTCGAGGTCGTCGCCGCTCCTATTGAGAGCCAGGCCGGGCTCGGTTGTGCTGCTCTGCGACAGCGTCGAGGTCTCCGCCTCCTCGCGTCCGGATT
The DNA here is from genome assembly GCF_000956235.1 of Wasmannia auropunctata. NCBI lineage: Eukaryota > Metazoa > Arthropoda > Insecta > Hymenoptera > Formicidae > Wasmannia > Wasmannia auropunctata. The sequence continues at coordinate 326 of NW_012052640.1, read as the reverse complement.
GTGGATGCAGTTGCTCCGGTGGTCGTCGGACGTCAGAAACGCCACAAATTGGAATCGGGTGCTGGAACACATCCGGTTCCAATCTCCTCGTCGCTGAGTGTGCCGCTTGCGGTACACTCAGCGTTAACTTTGTGGCGGTTATGTTGGTTATGATGGGAAGAGGCTTGAATGGTGTTGGATCGTGTGTGCTGGATCCCTGGGCTGTGTTGTCCATCGGTGTCGTTAACAACGCCAAATTTTCAGGCGTCTTCTTGACGTATTTGCCCATTACTCGCGGTCTATCTTTTGCCGCTAGCTGCTGCGGAGTTGGTTCTCCTGGTGCTCGC
>NW_012052639.1:0-616 GCF_000956235.1 Wasmannia auropunctata | reverse complement strand
TCCTTTACAATGATTCCATATACTGTGTTACTATTGTGATTCTTAGGAGGCACGTTATCATCACCCATTCTTTGCATTGCGGAAGTGATATTTTTCACTGGATATTTTTTACGTGGAAATAATTATACTGTTGCCATCCTGACTACATATTATGTAACAAGAAAGATGGCCAAAAGTTTGTACCGAAATGTCTGTTAAAAAATATATGCAATTAATGTGTTAAATAATCGCTTATAAAAATTACTACATAATAATTGTCACGCCGATTCCTGTTAGATGATGACATCACAAGAATCGGATTAATGAAATCATACTTTTTCCGTAAAATATTACGCAATAACATATCCTTTATCTTCTAATTTTATATCGCTAACCGATAAAGTCCTTCGTGAAATATCTATCATAGAAGTTACACAACGTACAGGATCTATTGTGTATTGTTGGATATCATACTATCACGGTATGTATATCATGCGACGAGTGTATTACAATGTAAAACAGAACGCTATTTTGGAGTGGGGTTCAAGTTCGACACGTATGATTTACGTATATGATTCACAACGATAAGTAGAAATATATTCCTGAATAGAGAAATCTTTATACATTGCAGAAATGG
>NW_012052638.1:0-399 GCF_000956235.1 Wasmannia auropunctata | reverse complement strand
TCGATATGAAATCATGTAAATTTTATATGATTAATACATTGTAAAATTAGAAACATCGCGCGTGGCCGAATTACGTGCCGTTTATGTAGTCTCCCATCACTCGCGCGCCAGCAATGAGTGCGAGACCGGCGCTCGCTGCGTTCAAGCGCTCCTATTGGCTGACGCTAGCTTACGAGTGGAGTATATAAACGCTACGCGGCGAATCGAAGCGTTTTATTTGCTTTTGGAATTCGGACCGCGTCGCGTCCGTTTTTCAGAGGCAGGATGATGGATAATGCAGTAATGCTAAATACACATTACACACTTCATTGATAATAAATTCATATTTAAATACTGATATTCATTTCTAGTATTTCTACCAGTATAAATTAATCTCAATTTAATTTGCTCTTTATCTTT
>NW_012052637.1:0-313 GCF_000956235.1 Wasmannia auropunctata | reverse complement strand
TATCTTATGTGGAAATATTTATTGGTGACAACCGAGGCAATCACATTATCCTGCCTTATGGAATGTGGAGGATGTTTATCGAGAGACGTATGGACATTGAACAATTTCTGCAGTCAAGTGTTCCATCCTCACTACGAATTCAAGATTTAGTTATAGATCTCGTAGAAATACGTAATGAAAATATTGTTAAATTGACGCTGAATGATACTTGTATGTACATGAAACCATCGACTATGTTTTTTATATTCGAACTCGAACATTGCGCTGAGCATGCATACTTTAATTTAAATCAAAATACGGACGCTGTTAGTAA
>NW_012052636.1:0-839 GCF_000956235.1 Wasmannia auropunctata | reverse complement strand
TCCTTCCAGATTTTGTTGCTCGCATAAATTGCATTTTTACATGTTACAGCCTACAACAAAATCGGAAACCGACTTTTTTCGATAGTACGATGCTTGCAGATTATTTACATACCAAATTTATGCGAGCAACAAATTCTGAGAGAATTTGGGAACTTAGAGCGCGCGGCGCGGTCAACCGGGATAAATTATTTATTTTCGACTTATTAGTTAGCAACAAAATCGGAAACCGATTTTTTTCGATAGTACGATGCTTGCATATCATTTTTATAGCAAACTCAGTGCGAGCAACTAATTTTATTGGTGTCATTGTTCGAATACGGCGGTGCAGTGCTGAGTGCATATAATGGCATTTCTTAAAAAATGTTATTTTTTGTAAATGTTTTATCATTATCTTGGAGCAACAAAAAAGCAACAAAATCTGGTGTATTGATTTTTTTAATAGGACCAGTCTATTTTTTTTTTATATGGGGGGGTCCAGCTTGCCATTAAGCTAGCTCCCCCCATTTTTACGCGATTTCCTGCTAAACGGCTGGAGCAACAAAATTCGGATTAGAGCAACTAATTAGCAACAAAATAGCACTAAATTTTTGACTAGGTCCAAACTTAATTTGCGATAGTGGGGGGTCTAGCTTAATAGGGGTGAGAACGAGCAAGATTTTTGGAATAAAGGGCATAGCGGAATAAGCATCAAAATCTGCCCCCGCACCAATCGAGCTCAAATTGGTGTCATTAGTTGGCACCCCTGAGATATAAAACTTCCTAAAAAATTAGCCTTAAAATTGCATTTTTTAGGAGTTATGGAGGGGGAAAGCAAAATAAAAAAAGTGATTTTTCTCGGA
>NW_012052635.1:0-771 GCF_000956235.1 Wasmannia auropunctata | reverse complement strand
GCTAGCTTAATGGCAAGCTGGACCCCCCATATAAAAAAATATATATATAGCGGTCCTATAAAAAAAATCAATACACCAGATTTTGTTGCTTTTTTGTTGCTCCAAGATAGTGCTAAAACATTTACAAAAAATAACATTTTTTAAGAAATACCATTATATGCACTCAGCACTGCCGTATTCGAACAATGACACCAATAAAATTAGTTGCTCGCACTAAGTTGACATAAAAATGATATGCAAGCATCGTACTATCGAAATAAGTCGGTTTCCGATTTTGTTGCTACCTGTAACATGTAAAAATTAAATAGTTTATCCCGCCCGACCGCGCCGCGCGCTCTAAGTTCTTTTGTCCGAGTCTTCCAGATTTTGTTGCTCGCATAAATTTGGTATACAAATAATCTGTAAGCATCGTACTATCGAAAAAAGTCGGTTTCCGATTTTGTTGCTAGCTATAACACGTAAAAATTAATTAGTTTATCCCGGCCGACCGCGCCGCGCGCTCTAAGTTCTTTTGCCCTAGTCTTCCAGATTTTGTTGCTCGCATAAATTTGGTATATAAGTAATCTGCAAGCATCGTACTATTAAAATATAACAATTTCCGATTTTGTTGCTAGCTGTAACATGTAAAAATTAATTAGTTTATCCCGGCCAACCGCGCCGTGCGCTCTAAGTTCTCTTGCCGAATCCTTCCAGAATTTGTTGCTCGCATAAATTTGGTATATAAATAATCTGTAAGTATCATACTATCGAAAAAAGTCGGTTTCCGATTTT
>NW_012052634.1:0-371 GCF_000956235.1 Wasmannia auropunctata | reverse complement strand
CGTGTTCACGCAATTTAAATCGATTGCTGTCAATTGTATTAACCCTTGTGTAATTACTGTTAAACTTGACAGAAATACAAAACGTCTTGTGAATTATTTTTATTATTGAGGCTTCACCCTGCTTTTTTCCCGACACACAATCTCGCTGGGTACAAATCGAAACAGTTAACAAGTCTACTTTTTGTATTTCCCCTTCACGTGTGTGCGTAGACGTATTCGTTATTAGACACGTCAGACAATTCTCTATATAATCTTGTACTTTTTTCTTATAGTCGGAAACGAATATGTATTCCTGATTCCCGTTAGAGTTTTTTCTATTCCGCAATGTGCTATATCGTCATGATACTTTTATTACATTGTTAATCATAGTT
>NW_012052633.1:0-499 GCF_000956235.1 Wasmannia auropunctata | reverse complement strand
TTCGGACTGGTCTCAATCGAAAGCTCGTATCGACTATTATATAGCGAAAGTGTCATTAGTATTTTTCATTAGAACTTTCGTATCCGAGATATTGAAATCGGAAATTTGACAAGGCAAAACTTCGAGATAAAGCTAGCGGTAGCGCTTCGACAGTGCCAGTGCCGTATACTCACAAGTCATCACCCGATTTTTATATACTTGGCGTCGCGCCGCTACCGCAGCGCTTGATTTCAAACATAAACTTTTTATTTTAAAATTCTCTAATATAACTATTAAAACAATAAATTTAAAAACTAAAACCTCAACAAAAAATAATGTAAAATATATTGTTCGTTTCATATAAAATATTTTGTAACGTTTTTAAAATCATTTATTAAATTCGTTTTATTAAATACATTTACATTATTGTTAATAAAGGAAAATAAGGAGAAAGTAAATATTACCATTTACTGCAGCAGCAATTTTTGTTGCAGAAAAATTACGTTTGTTTCTTCTTCCA
>NW_012052632.1:2673-3492 GCF_000956235.1 Wasmannia auropunctata | reverse complement strand
TCACTCAACATGGCTGTTCGAAAAGGTTCACACTATGTAGTTCAATAGTCGTCCGATAAATGGCGCCAATGGGAAGGCTGCAAAAAAATCAGTCCGGGAACTTATGGACCGCACTGTATATATATATATATAATTGTTTTAATTGTTTTAATCATACAACGTGTTATCTATTGAATTGGAAATGTTAAAAATATCCCATATATTATAAAAGTAATATAATACCAATATTAAATGTTTGTTGTATGTATGTGTGTCATGTTTCAACGATAGTAAATAAATAGCGCGCGCGAAGCGCGCGCTGTTTTGTTCTAGTATTGGTCAAAGGAAATGTCAGCTTTATTTCGAAACATGCGTGTCGGACGAACGCTACAACGCTACTGAGAGGAGATGCGCAAGGTGGCCGAGTGACGCTACCGCAGAGATAACAGTATAGATGGCGCTATGAATGCAAGCCCGCGTATCGCAATGCATGTATCTAAACTAGGGACTTTAACACTTCCCCTCGAGATGCGGGCAACCTCTACCACAGATTTCTAACTGTTTTTTAAACCGAATAGTTCAAGGCATCTTTGATGCTTGGGGCGCGGTAATCCCTTCGTGAGGACGTCCGCTGCCATGTTTTCCGTTGATCTATGATCGATCTCGATGATACCTTTTTCTAAAGTTTCTCGTACAAAGTGGTGTCTCACGTCGATATGCTTGGACTTGTTGTGGAACACCGGATTCTCAGCCAACTTTATAGCGCCGCAGTTGTCGCTAAACATCTTGACTTTCGTGGTTGGAAGGCCCAATTCGATAATGAAACTTCGGAGGTGAATG
>NW_012052632.1:0-785 GCF_000956235.1 Wasmannia auropunctata | reverse complement strand
TGTCTTGTAGTGGTCAGGAAGGAAGCAACTCGAATCCTTACTGTAGTTCCGTGTATAAGTTTATTTAAAATGTTTATTCAATTCGCGTCACGTACATTGCGCGAAGTAACGTCTAATCGCATAGTTTGTTTTATTTTCGAGATTTTGCACTCGCGACAACGCCTGGGGGCTGTGATGCCCTGAGTCGCGAACACTTTATTCTCGAGATTTCGCACTCGCGACAACGCCTGGGGGCTGTGATGCCCTGAGTCGCGAACACTTTATTTTTCGAGAGGTCACGCCTCTTTACGGGTCGGTATGGACCGCGACAACGTCTCAAAGCGCGTGGTGCTTTGGGTCGCGGCTCGATACACGCACAACCGCGACAACGCCTCAAAGCGCGTGGTGCTTTGGGTCGCGGCTCGATACACGCACTTGTCTCTTGGAAGCCGACTATGTATGAATATCGATTTTAGAGCTCGACGCGCACAGTATGCCGATCCAGATCGAAGTGAAGATTTTTCCGACGACCGTGAATTTCCACCACTCGTCAACCCGCTTCCGATTGGTCCCCTTTCGGTAACGTGACCGTCGTGCTTACGTAAGCGACGATCCTTCTTGCACACGATCCTTGTTTGCACACGGACCCAAAATTGAAAGAACCGGAAGTCCCCTGATCGATACCTGCGCCGCCGTGTCGCGCCGGCTTCCAAGACACAGGCATGTGTTATGCACGTGCGGATATAATTGTTATTGACCGAACCCGTCTTTCGCATCGCATCGTCGTGCACGACCCTTTTTGAGCT
>NW_012052631.1:0-507 GCF_000956235.1 Wasmannia auropunctata | reverse complement strand
TATTCTCTCGCGGGTCGAATCGAGAACATTTTAAACGTAGCCAACGCGTCGGGCGCTAGCACGTCGGACGCTAGCGTTAGCGCAATGAGCGACGAAACGCACGTTGATAATACGACAAATGTAGCAGCGGCTAAAAGATGGCAAATAAAATTACCCGAGGCATCGTTGCCTACGTTCGACGGCAAATTCGAAAACTGGCTTTTGTTCAAAAATGCGTTCATTAATATGATCGGGTCTCAAGACGATTTGTTAGACCAGGACAAGTTATACTATTTAAAATCGGCATTGACGGGTGAGGCTGCGAATAAGATAAAGATTTTCGCGAACGGCGGGGTAGACTATTCTAGTGCATGGAAATTGCTAGAACGAGCCTACGAGGTGAAACGCATACTAATATCGCGGCATCTCTCGTTGCTGTTAAACGCGCCGGCGATAGATAAGGAGAGCACAAGCGGGCTGATGAAGCTCGCCGACGACGCTCAGCAGCATGTCGTATCATTAAAATCT
>NW_012052630.1:0-870 GCF_000956235.1 Wasmannia auropunctata | reverse complement strand
TCTGCATGGATTTCCCATATGGATTTTAACATGACATTATCCATATGGATTTTCATATGGATTTTTAACATAATATGGTTATCCACATGGATTTCCATGAATTTTTTCAACAGAAAGGATACCAGTTGCTTCCTTCCTGAACCACAACGCATTTTGGTGCCTTCTGTGAGGTAATCTTACCCCACGCAATATAAGAGATCGTGTCATCCGAGCAGAGGCGATCGTCGACACGCAGTACAAGACATCGAGACGGAAACACAGCGAGTGAAGCGTGGACGGGTGAAGCGTAAGCGGGTGAACTGTAAGTCATTCGATTTCTCACAAATCGTACAACGATGGCCGACAGAGTCAAGCTTCTCGTTCAAAAGCGAACGACCTTGAATGCCCAGATCACGAGTCTCACGAATATCCTCGACGAAGGCCAAATTGATAACACCACGTTAAAATTGCGTATTGTTCGTCTGACAGAGTTATATCATGCATATGAAGATTTCAACGATGAACTCGCGATTTTAGATTCAAACGACGAACATCAATCTGAATTTTTAAGTATTCAGGAAAGATTCTATTCTCTCGCGGGTCGAATCGAGAACATTTTAAACGTAGCCAACGCGTCGGGCGCTAGCACGTCGGACGCTAGCGTTAGCGCAATGAGCGACGAAACGCACGTTGATAATACGACAAATGTAGCAGCGGCTAAAAGATGGCAAATAAAATTACCCGAGGCATCGTTGCCTACGTTCGACGGCAAATTCGAAAACTGGCTTTTGTTCAAAAATGCGTTCATTAATATGATCGGGTCTCAAGACGATTTGTTAGACCAGGACAAGTTATACTATTTAAAATCGGCATTGACGGGTGAGGCTGCGA
>NW_012052629.1:0-544 GCF_000956235.1 Wasmannia auropunctata | reverse complement strand
GGAAGCGTCTCTCGCCTCGCGAACGAGGAATTCGGATCGTCGGGTCCCCGCGGTCGTCCTCGCGGCCGTCCCGCTCGTTCCGCGACTCGCGGTCGTCCTCCCGCGCGTCCCCGCGGTCGTCCCCGCGGTTGTCCCCGCGATCGTCCACGCGGACGTCCAGCGCGCGTCGCGTCGGTAGGTCCCTTGGCGCCCACGATCGACGACGACGATCGCGACCACCGCGACGACGACGATCGATCGAGATAACCGGTGTTGGGTGGATGGCTGCTGCGTCGCCAGCAGCGCGGCCATTCGCACGTCGCGCGGACGCCACGCGGGACGCGCCACGTCGCACAGTGGTTTGAAACACGAAATTCGCGCTCAAAAATATTTTTTATTAATAAATCAACATAATACTATTTGAAAACAGAACTGAAGTATGAAAAACCATTTTTGACACAAAAAGTACCTTAAAAAACCCAATTTTGCAACTAATTGTTATAAAAAATTATTAAAATATTACCGGAGAACAAATTGAATTACGCCAATCGATTCTACGGGAAAA
>NW_012052628.1:0-358 GCF_000956235.1 Wasmannia auropunctata | reverse complement strand
TTGACTTTTAGCCATGTACAATAAACCAACATTAGTTAGATTATGGCAAAATCACGCAAGCTTTGTATAACAGGTAAAAAATTAATATATTTTATATTAAAGCAATTCCGAGAATATTCTAATTTAAAAATATCAAAATTTAAAAATATTTTCGCCTTTCTATTAGCGACCATTAAGTACTTATACTCATTATTAGCTTATATGTTACAAAAACATTATTCATCTCGCACTAAGTGCATACATGAATAATGTATAATTAATTTATGACATATCCGAACTTCGATTTGACATTGGTTATATAGAGGAGTTCGACAAATTTTTAAATGCGAGAAACAGATACCAGCAAACGCTATCTAGC
>NW_012052627.1:0-311 GCF_000956235.1 Wasmannia auropunctata | reverse complement strand
CAGTCGGCAGAAGAAGTTTAAAGTCGACTTCAAAGTCAGACTAAATGTCAACTTATAGCCGACTAACAGTCGACAAATGTCTCGACTATAGTCGGCTGTAAGTCAGCCATGTCAGTCGACTTTAAGTCTTTATGGCAACTATAAGCCGACATTTTTTATTTGCCAGCTAGGTTATGTTGACTAGGTTGACTTTTAGCCGACAATAAGTTGACTTTTAGCCAGTACAATAAACCAACATTAGTTAGATTATGGCAAAAATCACGCAAGCTTTATAACGGGTAAAAAATTAATATATTTTACATTAAAGCAAT
>NW_012052626.1:0-592 GCF_000956235.1 Wasmannia auropunctata | reverse complement strand
ACGATCCGCCAAGTTTTCGATCGGCTCATCCGCAAACGGGATTATCAGGTCCTCAGCAGGTCGCTCACCCGCAAATAAGGCCATATGGTTTACCGGATCCAAGTACATCTTGACGAAAAAAAATAACGCGCTAGAGTACATGGCAAATTTGCTATGATGTAATTATACGGATAAATATACGGAATAAATAAATATTTCTGTGGGGAGAGGATGTCAGGACAAGCGCAAGGAACAGGCGTTGAGAAGAATCGAGAATACCGTGTGTTAGGAATAAATGTATTTTTTAAGCGAAGGTTCGATAGTGACTGACTGTTCCGAAATCGGGCGAGTCATCTTTGCGTCCGCGTCACGTGATTACACGCGATAGCATCATGATCGGTATTACATGCCGTAGCGAAGGATAGAAGATTCCACGGGCGTGCAATCTTCTAGCACACAGCACGAAGTCGACTGTTAGTCGACTGTCAGTCGGCAGAAGAAGTCTAAAGTCGACTTCAAAGTCAGACTAAATGTCAACTTATAGCCGACTAACAGTCGACAAATGTCTCGACTATAATCGGCTGTAAGTTAGCCATGTCAGTCGACTTTAAGT
>NW_012052625.1:0-427 GCF_000956235.1 Wasmannia auropunctata | reverse complement strand
TGTTACCTGTATTCCCGCCTTCCGCCATCTTATTTTCCTGCGTTCGCTTTTCCGTTTTTCCCTCGTCCGACCTTCTCACCAGTCGTGGTATGGATGTCTGTTTTCTTGTCTGCGACCGTGTTGTCGGTCGTGACGGTCCTTCCGTAGACGACGTCTTGGTTCGAGGTGGCGATCCTTGTCGTGAACTAACCTACTACGTTGGGCGCCAATTGTAAGAGGCATGGGGCGAAAGCACTCTTCGGATTAATGAGTTCTTTAGATCGCGACAGGATGCGGATGGAAAGGCTTCCAATTCGCGGAGACACAGGTTTACGTTAGCGACAATATATATTTTTAGGGACTACTACAATGTGGTTTGGGCGGATCTCAATAACCGACTGAATGCACGTCTTTTCTCGCGGCTCTCGCGGCACGAACGGCTAGCGCC
>NW_012052624.1:0-568 GCF_000956235.1 Wasmannia auropunctata | reverse complement strand
TTTTAGCGCGTTTTCTTCCGATATATTCGTGCAATCTTTGTACGTGACGATCGCGTCGATGAATGCTTCTATGTCGGACGTCTTCTTACCGTCGAAACGAGAGGTACATCGCGAAAAATTACCCGCCGGTAGCGCGATGTTTGCGACGGGGACGTTCGTGGCAGATATTCGTATCTGTTGCAGAAGCGTGGTGAACTGTTCGTTCGTCAGCATAACAGCGTTTCCGCCCGTGTTACCTGTATTCCCGCCTTCCGCCATCTTATTTTCTTGCGTTCGCTTTTCCGTTTTTCCCTCGTCCGACCTTCTCACCAGTCGTGGTATGGATGTCTGTTTTCTTGTCTGCGACCGTGTTGTCGGTCGTGACGGTCCTTCCGTAGACGACGTCTTGGTTCGAGGTGGCGATCCTTGTCGTGAACTAACCTACTACGTTGGGCGCCAATTGTAAGAGGCATGGGGCGAAAGCACTCTTCGGATTAATGAGTTCTTTAGATCGCGACAGGATGCGGATGGAAAGGCTTCCAATTCGCGGAGACACAGGTTTACGTTAGCGACAATATATATTTTTAGG
>NW_012052623.1:0-539 GCF_000956235.1 Wasmannia auropunctata | reverse complement strand
TACGTTTTAATCGATTTTAATCGGTTTTAATCGGTTCAATCCGCGCTACGGATTAAAAAGTAATCGGTTTTAATTCCGAACGAATTATAATTGGTTTTAATATTACTTTTGCGGATTATTTCCAATCTAAAATCATTATATTCTAATCCATATTGTTGTCAATTCAAATAAATCCGAATAACCGTATGAATATATAATATCCAAAATAATCCGCCTTAACCGTATATATATTTTTTAACATCTAAGTTTGTTTCAGTTACAAAAACACTGATTCAATAAAATCAATTGTAATCCGTTTAAAGCCGATTCCACTAGAAAAGACAACATTAATCTGAATTTTTAATTCAAATTTTTAATTCGAAATTTAGCGATGGTGCGCATGTAATTTCAATCTGCTTTAATAATATCTAATTTTTAGTAATTGAGTTGATTGTAATCCGGTGTAATTCGAAATTCACCGATTTTGAGGATATAAACTAAATCGGTTTGAATGCAATAAAAATCCAATTTTGTCTGTGATCAGTATAATAATAATTTGT
>NW_012052622.1:0-338 GCF_000956235.1 Wasmannia auropunctata | reverse complement strand
GCAAAAAAAATATTGCTTTTGAAATAACCCTTTATTATATTTGAGTTAATATACACCGAGTCGATATCTTCAATTAGCCATGGATTTCGATGGAAATGGTAACCGTCATTCGAAAATTTCTCTTTCCATGGAAACTTTTTTCTGTTTTATTCTTCTGACTAGATTTAGCATTATTGCTTACTCCTTTCAAAAATTCCTTTCACTTCACAAAAAATTTATTGTTTTGAGATATTATATTTTTTTCAAATATCAAAAGGTCGAACATTGTTCGAAAACATGAAATATTACCGATATACATCCTTTGATCGAATTCTTTTCTTAAAAGGAACAGAATCAAA
>NW_012052621.1:0-347 GCF_000956235.1 Wasmannia auropunctata | reverse complement strand
TGTAGTATGATTCGGATGTTGTTCTCTTTCGGGGTAACGATTCCGGTAAACTCGCGAAGCTTCATGATAATTTAGTTGACATTCTCCGAGAACAAGAAGAATATCAACAATCTCTGAGGAACGATAATCAGCCATTGTATTGGGTATTGTCGGCAGACGTAAGCCTCTGATTGTGAGTAATAAAGTTTGGTACTCCGATTAACAGCGGAAGAGATTTCCGCAATTACAGCAGTAAATTCTATTCGTTTCTGTCTGCTTTCTGTACGTAATCACATTTCACCAACATCTATCCGCAATTACGCATAGGAATCCTGTCTGTTCCTATCCGCATCCTGTACGCTGCGAAT
>NW_012052620.1:0-306 GCF_000956235.1 Wasmannia auropunctata | reverse complement strand
TGTGCTCTTGTAGATTTTAATCTTAGTACCGAAGTAAAGCTACCTTTTTCGGTTCGTGTTTCCCATAACGCACAAATATTAATTTGCAACAGTAAGAAGTTTGCCAGAGATTCTTGCTATTGGATTATAATAGGAGGTTGGGGCAATAAAAAATCCGTCATACGAAAGTGCGCGATGGGAGTACCTGTACGCTGGGAATGGCCCGTAAGAAATTGCAAGACGCTAGCTTCTTTCAATGTAAGTATTTGTATATCAAATTTATTCTGCTTAACTTCATTGTTTTTTTTATATTACGTGTAATAAAAA
>NW_012052619.1:0-3727 GCF_000956235.1 Wasmannia auropunctata | reverse complement strand
TATCCTCTTAATATCAAAAGAACATTTATTTATACACGTAACATATGCGAGTGTTTCCTATTGTGTTTTTACTACCGTGCGATGTATCACGTGTGTCAAGGGGAAAAGGATAGTTTTTATCCATTTTTACAAGTTTTTTAAAGCAATCCTACTTTTTTATTTTCAAATGATTCTTTATTTAAATGGCGCGCAAAAAAACTTTTACGTGTCATTTCTCACTTATGACGTCACGATTCCAATATAGCCGCGGTGACTAGGCAGGAGTACAGATCTTAGGCATCTCTAGGAGGATCTCTAGGCAGGAACCTTAAATAACTTTTATACTATTCTCTAAATGTTGATATTTTATAATATAATTATTTTTATAGATAAAGACCTTTAATAATTATATATTTTTATATTAGATAAAGATCTTTAAAATGGTACGATAGATTTTTTGATATTACATTGGAGAACTAAAAGCAATCTATTTTTAAATCATCTAATTACTAAAATTTCGAAGCATATAGGTTGTTTATAGGTTGTTTAATTTCCGAGTTATTTTTTAAAGAAATTTCTCAAATTTTTTTCTAAAATATAGGTACTCTTCTTTTACTTAAAAAAAGCTAACCATTTCAAGAAAAACACATTTGATCGATAGAAGGTATACTTTTATTCGAACAATAAAGTAACATTTTTTGCATAATACAAAATTTAATTGTGTTAGAATTTATTAAAACAAATCAGATTTAGAAAGAAGATAAATCCTCGGCAGTGGAACATCGTGGAAGAAAAATTTATATAAAAAGGAGAATATTAAAAAAGGACTGATTTCAGGATTTGGTCCACAAAGATGTAAATAAAAACAATAGTGCTTTTTATAGATTTTGATCTCTTGACTACGATAGAACTATTAAAAAGTTTGTAGCGCTTGGAGAACACCTTGAAAGTTGAGCATAAATACACTGTGTTTATGTATATAAATACACTATATTTACTGCAACTCGGATGATAAACCATAAAATGTATTCGTGTATTGTTGTGATATTTTGGAGAGAAAAGAAAAAAGAAAGTAAGAATTATGTACGTGGTGCGTGCGTACGTGTGTACGTGGCGTGTGGCTCACTTCACACAATTCTTACTTCCTTTTTTCTTCTCTCTCGAAAAAATCACAATACACGAATACATTTTATGGTTTATCATCCAAATGTCGGTAAATATATACTGTGTTTATGCTCAATTTTCAAGGTGTTTCCCAAGCGCTACAAACTTTTTAATAATTCTATCCTACTCAGGAGATCAAAATCTAAAAAAGAAAAACACTATTGTTTTTATTATACTTATATCGTTGTGGACTAAAATCAGCCCTCTTTTAACATTTTTCTTTAAGAGGTTATTTTCATTTGATTTGCTGGCTCTTCAGAGATTGTCTATCTTTTTCAGAATATCATATATATTTTCAAAATATAATTATGAAGAATTTAAGAATTAAATTATAAAAGAGATTTTTGCGCTTTACCATGCAAGTTATGTTATGTGATATATTGAATAAATTTCATTAAAATTTTTATTGAAAGTTAGATATATTGTTAAAATTTTCAATCTTTGAGAAGAATATTATTGTAAAGATTAAAATTAATATATCTAATAAACAACAAACGGCTCGTGTTATTAAATAACACAATGATAGGAGATCGTAAGTCAAGAATCAAGCAAGTTTTTAACTGGGTGTTACATTAACATCTTATATTTTAAACAATTACAAAATTAGACAAAATTAATATATTTTATTTTTTAGTTTTATATAAACTCTAGTTTATAATTAGAAAAATTATACGATTAAAAATGATTACAATAATTGAAAATTTCTATAAAAGAAAATTGTCTTAATAAAATTTGCACAATAAGTCAGATAATATGCATTTCTATTGCTTTATTTTTGTTATTATTTGTTATTATTGACAAAACTGTTATTTTATGTCGCAGTCGACAGAATAAAAAAAAGCGAAGAAGATTCCGGTGCATTAACGGATGGAGAAAATGGTGAGTATTTCTTTTTTCTATTTTTAGTTCTTTCTTTTTTACTTGTTATTTTTCTAAAAGCAAATTGCGAAATGTTAGTAAAAATTAAATAAACAATATTCAAATTTCCTCAATATAATATTTTTAATAAAAACAGAACATAACAAACAAATTTGTGTGAATATATTGCGTTGGCGCAAAATTGGATCGGATTTTATCGAGTTTTAAAAGTAAATATAAGATCTTATTTTTAATGATGTATTAGGTGATTCCATACGTTCTCAGGGTTTTTTTAAATAACTCTTTATTTACAATAATTAAACAATTTTGTTTTTAATCAAAATATCTGCTTGCTATAACTTTGAACCTTTTTCCGACAGTAAGTGAATTTCTCGACGAAAAAAAGATTCATCTTTCGATGCGATAAAGTCATCAACTCATTTTCGGACTTCAGCCTCATTTCGAAATCTTCTCTCGGAGAGATGGTTTTGCATCGACCGGAACAAATAATAGTCTGAAAGGGCAAAGTCTGAACTATACGGAAAAATGGTTCAAAGTTATAACAAGTAATAGTAAATATTTTGATTAAAAACAAAGGTATTGTTTAATTATTGTAAATAAAGAAAATTACCTAAAAAACCCCGAGAACTTATGGAATCACCTAATACATTATTTATGTATTTATTCAAAATATTTTCCGTTTAAATTAATGTATTATTTTCAACATGTTTTTAAATGGTTGAAAACATGTTTCCTTGTTTTTAAATCCCCAAATACGAAATTTGTTGAACTATACGTATTATTAGACTTATTAAATTATGCACTCATTTATTCTATTCTTCTTTAGTCAAAATTTTCCTAAAAATAGGAAGATGTTTTTTCCGAGTTTTTTTAAGTTATTTCATTAATAATATTCAATGAACTTAATAACTATTGTATTAGAGCATTTTGTTGAAAATTTCATTGTTCTGCCGATATTAAATTAGAAGTCAAATTGAAAGTTTGGAACAATTTTTTTTTTATTAAAAATTCTAAAGGCTCCGAGATAATAAATAAAGAATAAAAGTATGCCCTTTGGAGCCAATGCAGTTGTTATTGCGTCAAACGAATATTTTTATTAGACTAATAAAAACACAGAAATCACATATGTTTCAACCCTTGGTTTGGATCCTCTTCAGTGCGGAGAAACGTCACATGGTTGATAACAGTTTTTTAATTGTAGAACGATCCAAAATCAGCAGCAAGTCTAATAATGATATAAGTAAGCATACACGCTAATCCCTCACCAAATCTTATGCAAAGAAAACTTCTTCTGACATTGTTACGTCAAAACACTAATAGTCAAGAAATAAAACAGAATAAATTAAAATGTGTATGAACAAAGGAGGATGTTAAAAAAGGGCCGATTTTGATCCCCAAAAGTGTAAGTAAAAACAATAGTGTTTTTTTTTTTTACAGATTTTGATCTCCTGAATACGATAGAACTATTAAAAAGTTCGTAGCACAACGTATTTAGTAAATATGCTGTGTTTATGCTCAATTTTCAAGGTGTTCCCCAAGCGTTACGAACTTTTAAAATAGTTCTATCGTATTCAGGAGATCAAAATAATCTATAAAAAGCACTATTGTTTCTAAAACAATGGACAATCAAGGGCAGATGAGCCAAAGGCAAGTTGTTGATAGCCAAAACAATTCTATTTTAAATCGGATCCAGACGTTTCGGCTT
>NW_012052618.1:0-936 GCF_000956235.1 Wasmannia auropunctata | reverse complement strand
TGAAAAAAAAGATTGGTTCACGGTGCTCATAATTCCGGCTGTTCTGCTCATTTAAAACAAAAAAAATTAAATTTAAGAAATTCTGAATTAGTATGAGTTTGACTATAGCTGGTACCAGAACATAAGAAAAATATTAAAAATTTAAAAACTGACATTATTTTGAAAATTAAGTTTAGACTTTGCCATTTTTAACTTTAAACGGTTGTAAAAAAAAAAAAAAACATTTTGACTTTATCGAGGTAGGGGCTATAGCCACGCATATGCTGAAGATGTGTGCACAAATTCGAATTGATTGGTTAATTGGTTTTCGAGATATCATGGGCATCAATTTGCAAAACATGGTTTTGAGCAAAACGCGTTTAAAGTTTTTTGTACTGATTACATAGATTGAGACCGCTCTCTATCAAGTGCCAGTATTCATAAATCGGTTTTTATTTCAAGGCTGTCTTAAGTAATATCTTAAAATGCTAATCCGGTTCTGTTATTAGCTTGTAACATCTTAAGACTATACTTAAGACGATCTTAAATATAAAAATCGACTATGAATACCGGTCTAAAACTTTGTTAATTTTGTGAATCGGGCTAAATCCTTTTGCAGACATTTTTCATATCAAATATGTAAAATGTTTCCTTGCAAAATATGTAAAAAAAATCGATTTTTCCGATCTTCCAAACTAAAATATCCTCTTAATATCAAAAGAACATTTATTTATACACGTAACATATGCGAGTGTTTCCTATTGTGTTTTTACTACCGTGCGATGTATCACGTGTGTCAAGGGGAAAAGGATAGTTTTTATCCATTTTTACAAGTTTTTTAAAGCAATCCTACTTTTTTATTTTCAAATGATTCTTTATTTAAATGGCGCGCAAAAAACTTTTACGTGTCATTTCTCACTTATGACGTCACGATTCCAATATAGCCGCGGTGACTAG
>NW_012052617.1:0-430 GCF_000956235.1 Wasmannia auropunctata | reverse complement strand
AATATTTCTTATGTACCGTGACATATGGTCTTGCTTGCGCGCCATATCTCGCACTTCGCTGTCTGCAACAGCTCGCAAACGACGTCGACTCCACACGCGGTCTGGCTGCCAAAATTCTACGCCGCGATACATATGTGGACGACATTCTGTCAGATGACATCTCTACAACGAAAGAAAAGATGCAGCAGCTTAAGGATACTCTCACGGCGGGCGGTTTTAATCCGAAGAAATGGATTGCAAACGCTCCGGACTTGCTCAAAGATATTCCCGTGTGCGATCAGGATCCTTCCGCGATCCTACCCGTCGGCGACTCTACGACGCATTATACTCTCGGTATTCGTTGGAATCGATCAAGTGACAGTTTCGTGTTCTTCGTCTCTTCGGTTCCGCGCTCAAACAACGCTCTCACGAAACGCTCAGTACTCTCATT
>NW_012052616.1:0-750 GCF_000956235.1 Wasmannia auropunctata | reverse complement strand
CAACGCATTCTCGTGACGCGCATGGACGCTTTATCGTTCGGTTATCGCTCCGAAAAAACGTAAGTGATCTTGGTGATTCTCGCGCTCCAGCGCTCAGGATGCTCCGACGAATGGAAGCGCGCTTCGAAACGCACGCTTCTCTCCAGGTTGCCTATAAGGACTTCCTACGTGAGTATCTTGAACTTGATCATATGCGTCTCTCAAGTTCTCATGATAGTTCACGACGCGAATTCTTTCTGCCGCATCACGGCGTCATTAAAGAAACGAGCTTGACCAAGAAATTACGCGTGGTGTTTAATGGATCGCAGAAAACTAATCTCGGAATATCGTTAAACAACTGCTTGCATATCGGACCAAAATTGCAGACGGATCTCATTGACATTCTCGTTCGTTGGCGTCGACATCGATATATGTGTTCGCAACCGATATCGAAAAAATGTATCGTCAAATTTGCGTACATCCAGACGATTGGCCGCTTCAGAAGATTTTCTGGAGAGACTCTCCGTGTGAACGGCCGCGAGAATATTTCTTATGTACCGTGACATATGGTCTTGCTTGCGCGCCATATCTCGCACTTCGCTGTCTGCAACAGCTCGCAAACGACATCGACTCCACACGCGGTCTGGCTGCCAAAATTCTACGCCGCGATACATATGTGGACGACATTCTGTCAGATGACATCTCTACAACGAAAGAAAAGATGCAGCAGCTCAAAGATACTCTCACGGCGGGCGGTTTCAATCCGAAGAA
>NW_012052615.1:0-476 GCF_000956235.1 Wasmannia auropunctata | reverse complement strand
GATGTACTATATCTTTAGTCTAGAGACAGTATAACACCAATCGTGGTCCGCATTTGCAAAATATTATAGTGCGTTTTGAAACCTATAAAAAAAAGTGTCGCAACCGATGTGTCCACGACTGTACATACTACATATAGGTTCTTCTTTTTTTTTTTAGATGTTTTGTCTTTAGTGAATTCTATTGCACAATCTTTTCTACAGATGTAAAATACAGAGTATATACCTATTTTAAAAAGCGCTCACTAATTATATATAGCGTTATTCTTTGTAAAAAACTGAGGCAAAAAAATCCTATTTTTTTTCTAAAATGCATAGTGAAGCAATCACTACTGCAGTAATTACAGCTTCATTGAGCATTGTAGAAAAAAATGGTTTAAGACTTGTCATAATTTTTTATAAAGAATAGCGCTATATGACTAGTGAGCGCTATTTAAGATACACCTTGTATATTTTTTTACGTAAAGTATATTTCTAAA
>NW_012052614.1:0-6909 GCF_000956235.1 Wasmannia auropunctata | reverse complement strand
CTCTTTCTATAACCTATCAGGAACTATAGAACTTTTCAAGAACTATAATAAAAATTCATCATTGAAATTCATTTTTCTGAAATTTGAGATGCCACGGGAAATTGGCATCTTATATTTTCAAAAAGCCGTTTTTTTAACTAATTTAGCGGAACTATTGTTATAACCTATCAGGAACTGTAGAACTAGAACAAGTTTCATTTGCGGGTGCAAATGAAACTTGTATAAAAACCTGCGGTGCAGAAAGATGAGGTGCTAACTTCACACACGCCAATTATGTGCTCTTAATATACACTAGTTTAAATTTTACGCATCCTTTACGCCAAAAAACAATTCTAAAACACCTCTGTTAAGTTAAAGCATCTCCTCCCTCCACAAAAAAATCAAAATAGCACCTACGTCAAAATTAAGCTCTTAATTTAATCTAAAATTTGCTCTTTATATGTTAATTATGTGTTCCATTTCCAATTTTTATGCTCGGATCGGATTTAAAAGAAAAAATTGCAATTGAACATGGGGGTGTTGGCTTAATATTAAAATTAATCAAGTTAATACCCCACTATTAAATGCAAAATTTAAAAAATTAGTATAATAAAATTAAAGCTTTTAAGAACATTCAACAGAATTAATGTATTTGTATTAATTTAAAGATAAGTGTAATAATTAAATGATATATCTATATTAGTAAAATTTGATCATTGGAACAAGAGTAAAGAGTGGGGATGCTAACTTAACAAAGATGCTTTAAGGCTGTTTTTCGGTGTAAAGGGTTGCATAATAAAATTTAAACTAGTGTATATTAAGAGCACATAATTAGCATATAATTATTTTTTATTGGACATTCTTCTTCTTAAAACTTAGCATAAAAACGATTTCTTGTTAAACGGCTAAAGCAATAAAATCAGGATTAGCACTAAATTTTAGTATAAGTGATTTATTATTTTTTTTTAATGGACATTCTCTTTCTTAAAAGTTAGCATAAAAACGATTTCTTGCTAAACGGATAGAGCAATAAAATCAGAATTAGATCAATAAATTAACACATAAAAATCACTAAATCCTCCTTTTCAAATGATTGTGCTCATGGTATGCTAGCTTAATCCTAATGAGAAATAATCGCCAATTCAATGTCAAATCGATGTCGATATGGTGATTTCAACGTCAATTTGACGTCGATTCGACATTGAATAGAAGATATTTCTCACTAGGATACAGACATGGAAAACGAACGTATTTAAAATAAAAATATCTAATTATACAATATAAATTAAACAGCAATAAAATTCGAAAGCCAATTAAAAAATTATATTTGTATGCTATGATTACTTATCATTATTCTTTTACTACATTACAATCTTTTTAATTTCATCAAAAATATATATGCAATTATCTTTTCTTTTTTAAATTATAGAATTATAATAACAATAAACAAAATATGGCATAAATAACCGCTCCGTTATTTCGACATATTTTTATCAATATAATAAAACATGAGATACAAAGTGAAAGTGAAATTGAAAAGTGAGATTATTCTCATCGAATAATTAGTAAAAATGTGTTTTATTAATGCAGGTGATTTCTTTTAAGTAAACACAAAAGCTCTAAACTAGTTGAACTACCCAAGAATTTTCACGGCCAAGCAGCAACGTTTAAGCGTCATCAGCAGTGGCCAGTGTCCTCGACTGGTAGGCTCTTTTATTTACTGCCCAGGAATAGCTCTATTCGCACGTGCACGCCATTTGGCTATGGGCCATTTTGCGGCGTGTACATTCACTATCTTGGCTTTTCTTTGTCCTCTTTCGAGAAGGAAGTTCTGACCGGTCAATTTTACCTGAAATTTCGTCACCGTACATAATGGGGATGTGTACGTGATGCGGCAAATGTCGGCAAAATTTCAAAATTATGGAACTGAAGTTAAAAAATGTAACCAGATATTGTAAAAAAAACTATTACATACTGACATCCGCTCTCATAGGCCTTTATTGTACTATGTTTATTGTTTTAATCTCGAGAGCTTATGTAATTATTAAAAAAAAAAATTCCAAGCCGATTAGACTG
The DNA here is from genome assembly GCF_000956235.1 of Wasmannia auropunctata. Taxonomy (NCBI): domain Eukaryota; kingdom Metazoa; phylum Arthropoda; class Insecta; order Hymenoptera; family Formicidae; genus Wasmannia; species Wasmannia auropunctata. The sequence continues at coordinate 4,854 of NW_012052614.1, read as the reverse complement.
CAAAAGAATTTTTCTTATATAAAAAAAAACATACATCAGAATTTCTTTTTTTTAATATATTAATAAAACATTTTATGTAAAAATATATACATAGTGGAAAAATAACTTTAGTCACCTAAAATATATTTGCCATTTCTAGAGATATGAAAACATTTTAATTACAAAATGTGTACGGTTATTAAATGGGTTTTAATATGCTAACAATTTTTCTGTAGGTGGAGATGCTTGAAATTTCAAGATCATTTCCAAGTTTTTAAATAGCATGTTTTTATCTTTAGTGCAAATAACGAATGTTCAGGTGATTTTAATGACTTGTAGTACAAAGTCATTTGGCATTAAATAAAGGAGTAAAACAATGATTTTTACATAAAAAATGTTGTCTGTTTACATTAATGCAACATTATAATCATGGAATTCTCGAAGCACGTACACTTCTTATCACTTCCGGACTGATTACAGCACAGTGCTATAGTAAAGTCATTGCTTTATATTTTCTGATATGGTTAATCTTTCAGTGTTCTTTAGGATTGGTACAATGTTCTTCAGTATTTTTTATTTAAAAAATCAAATAGTGTCGGGCGAACGAGCTGGCCACAAAACTGACTCATCACGTTCCATCGATTTACGAATATTTTATTGAGTAAAACTATTTAAGGATATTTTGGCTATACAATCCCAGACAAAAGTAACTGAAATTTGAAATTGATGAAATTCTATGCCTTTATAAGTTAAGATATGTACCATATCATACTCGTATCGTGTAAAGGATTTAAATAATGTCAGTTAATATGATATTTGACACTACAAATGAATATAAGTATTTGTATATTTTACAAGTTTTATGATTGTTGACAAAAAACTTTTGAATGTGAATTTCACCTAAAATCAACTGCAAAAAACGAAAAACATGACACAATGATAACATTTAATGTATATCAAACATCAAAAGATACTTAAATATTCACAAAATATGTAAACAAATGTCATTAACATAATATTTGCCTTTCTAGCACTTTATACAAGTCAAAATAGAATGCCTGATACCGCACTCCACTTTAAGTTGGTACCCCTTGCGATCTCGTAGTTGAATGCAAGGTTAGAATAACAGTGACAAGCACTGAAATATATTTCAGTGGTGACAAGCGTTGCTTTATCAATTAATATTTTGATAACGGGTTAGTGAATCTATATAAACTTTTTTTAGAAACATTGTTTAATATTTTATTTACTCACAAATAAAGTTTCAGAATATTGGCAATGCTGCTTCTTTATCATTTTGTTGATATACAGAAATATGCTACTATTCCATAAGAACTTATGCAAAATTAAAAGTTAAATAACTCATGAACTAGTTAGGCAATCGACTTTTTGCACATGTGTTAAGATAATAAATAAAAACAATTTATTAAATTTTCAAGATATTGTCAATGCTAGAGCGTTAGCGCCAGTACATCCTTAAGTCTGGGTACGCATTGGAAATCAATAATTGCGAATCAAAAATTAGAATTTGATTGATCAGAACCAGGGACCCGGACCGAAAGAAAATTTCAGATCGATGATTTCAATGATTTCTTGAGGTTTTAAGCCTTTCCAATATTGATATTGATCACTACACGAATCGGTTTTTTCCATTTTTTTTAAAACTCAAAAGTTGACTTGTTCAAATGACTGTAACTCACAAACTATTCACTGAAATGTCATAAAATTTTGATAGCGGAGATTTGAAGGAATATATTCGACAGGTATAAGATTAATTTTTGTATATGGTGCTATCTTGTATCCAATTCCGGAAACTTTTCAACTCATGTAGTATATATCATTATATATGTAGCCTGATATTGTGTTTCTTTCTATAGAAACAATTTTACAATACCAGTGTAGTTAGCTTTTATAGAAAATCAGCAAAGAATACTGACGTTTTCTGCCTGCAAGCGTCATATAAATCGTTAAAAATAAAGCTAGTCAGTTTTCTTAATTAATTTTTATCACTATGCATATGTATATTAACTATATACTTTATTGTTAATAGATATGACAAATTTTATAACCTCACTTTCTAACTTTATTTTTAACGATTCATATGACGCTTGCAGACAGAAAGCAGTATATTTTGCCATTTTTCTATAAAAGCTAATTACTGATATTGTAAAATTAATTGTTTCTACGGAAAGCAACGCGATATCAAGCAAATACAAAATTCTAACTAAACTAACCTGATAATAACTTACAAAGTAAATATTGTGATATTTACTGAAACTATAACAAAATCAAAGTGAAAAATATTAATACTTTCTTTTGTTGCACATTATCCACAATTGTAAAGTCAATTTATAGTAAGCTGTCAGTTTATAATAAGTGACATTTATCTTAACAATGCTGCGTTTGCACCGAGTGCCCTCTATCGTGTTATATTTGTTTAATATTCAGTGAATAACAAGGATAAAATAATACATAGAGACAATCGGTGATGTTTCCAAACGCAGCTTGTTGGCCAACTTAACATGAAAAAAGTGAGCCTTATTATTCTTATCCGAAAGAAAAGAAGGCCATAGTATTTATAAATAAATACTGAAAATAAAAATACAAATAATAAGTCACATTACAATTTATGAATCGTTTATTGTGTGTGTATGTTGATTACGGCAGCTTAACTGTAATTTATTCGATGTTATAACAGCTTTTAGTGAACACATGTAAAATTTTGCTGACAGTTAAAAGTAAAAATATTATATAATATTCACATTATTGTTATTTTGAACAATGTACGCACATAAACTACTGTAAATATTGATTATCTTTGAGAATGATTTAAAAAATTCACTATTTCGCAATTATTAGAGAAATTACAGCCTATAATCATCTTTTCCGTATGGTCTAGTTTTAAGTTTATCATCTTCTCCGTATTATTCTAGTTTACCCTACATTGTGTTTTATGAAGTAGTGTTAGTATGCATTTAATAATATAGGTTAAAATTTTGGAATGTAACCCATTACTGGGTAAAAATGGCTGCTATCCCTTCTCCTGAGTTACTCTGCTTCATTTCTCGGAATTGACGATCCAGGGTATATAGAAATCTGTGCGTATAATGTTTTCATATTTTATGCTAGTGTTTTGTTTACAAAATATAATCCGATTATTTTATTGCCAATGATACCACATCAATACATTTACCAATGTCATGCAATTTCTCTTAACTAGTACGGATTTTCAATTGATTAATAACGCATATTACAATATAGTATGCAAGTCTAATAGTGGCGATTGTGGCGCAAGGAGCAGCGCGGCAGCTTTATATAATAAAAATCCGAGTTCAAATCTACCCAGAATAATACTCTGAAATCGATTTTAATCGATTCGGAAGCGATCGCCGCTTCTCGGAAGGCAACGGCAAACCACCGAAAGTATCTTTGCTAAGAGAACCTCTTCTTAAAAAATTACCGCCATTCGAAACCGACGTTAAACTGTAGGTCCCGTATATCTGCGTAAAAGTGTAAATAGCGCACATTACAGAAATACGAAGGAGAAGTCACCATGCTCTGACAAGAGTAGGACTGAGAGAGAGAGATGCAAGTTTACATGACATAATTAGAAAAGTTTACATTATCGGTAAATAATCTTAACAAAAAAAATTTAGTCTTGATATACACGTGTGATCCATTTTAATTGCTTCAGGCGAATAACTCAAAAACTATGACAGATACAAAAAATGTTTTAAACAAAAGTTGTTTGTCTTCAAGGGAGAAATAAAATGGTACCATTGGTTTGACCTTGGGTGACACTGTCGAGGTCAGGGAAAGGTCACTTCAAATTTTTTAAATAAAACCCTCAATTTTTTATTGCATATTCTTGTAGCTTATCTCGAGAGCTTTCCAAAACACATAGATAAAATATTTTTTTATTAAGTAAATCTTGAGTTATGAAGCTTGAAAGTTGCAATACCGTCGGCACTAACATTATCCAAGGTATCCGAACACTGGCTAAAACTTTTTGAATGTTGTTAAAGATCATGACCTTGACAACATATGTCAAGATCAAGGTCATTAATGTTGTTGCTTTTATTTTCATTTTTTAAAATTGTTTATTTTTTGAAAAAAAAAAAGAGAAACAATCTCTATGACTTTCACATGTTTTATCAAGGTTATAATCCTGAACAACATTCAAAAGGTTTTAGCCAATGTTCGAACACCTTAGATAATGCTAATGCCGAGGGGTAAACCGCTAAAGGCATTGCAGTGTACAGATTTGAGGCATGCTAGGTATTACTAGGACTATTACGTTTTATTTTTAAACAATTGACAATTGTTTTATGTCAAACACACATTTACAACACGTAATAAAATGTGAATATTAAATAAATTACGCTAAATAATAAGATTGCTTTCTCACAATGTTATCCGTGGGGCATTACCTCCGGCATTACTAGGTATTGGTGTACACAATTTTGGTTAGCGGTTTACCCCTCGGCTAATACCGACAGTACTGCAACTTTCAAGCTTCATAACTCAAGATTTACTTAATCAAAAAATATTTTACTTATGTGTTTTGGAAAGTTTTCGAGATAAGTTACAAAAATATGCAATAAAAAATAGATTCCATTAAAAAAATTTGAAGTAATCTTTTCCTGACATTGGCTGTTCCACCCAAGGTACCAATGGTACCATTTTATGTCCCCCTTGAAGTCAAACAACTTTTGTTTGAAACATTTTTTTTGTATCTGTCATAGTTTTGAGTTATTCGCCTGGAGCGATTAAAATGGATCACCCTGTACATTTGATGCTGAATCCATTAACACAGTTTTCAAAATCTATATTGTAATTCTTGGTAGAGAAATCAAGCGACGCGGTAGCGGCGCG
>NW_012052613.1:0-565 GCF_000956235.1 Wasmannia auropunctata | reverse complement strand
TAGCTCTTGCTTCTAAGTCTTGCATTACCAAGTCTGATATGATAGGCGAAAGAGGGACACCCATCGGCGTACCAAAAATTTGTTTATAAATATTATTATTAAAGACAAAATAATTCGAATTAATGACCAGTTTAACAGCTAATATAAACTCATCTAACGGGATGGAAGTTTTTTCAGAGATCAAATGCCATCTCTTTTCAATACTCTTAACAACCAATTCAGTAGGGATGTTAGTGAAAAGAGACACTACATCTAATGAAACTAAGACATCATCCGATCTCAAACTCACACCATTCAGTTTGTTAACTAAATGTGCACTGTTTTTTATATAGCTGTTAGATTTAGGAATACTATTGTAAATGATATTATGTAAACTGCATGATAACGAATGTAACGGACTATCAATTGTTGAAATGATAATTCTAAATGGATTATCTTTTTTATGTATTTTAGGCAAACCATATGCTCTAGGTAAAATACCGTCAGTAGTTAAAATGTTTCTGTAAGTTTGAACGTCAATGTATTCTTTGTTTTTCCAACGAGTTGGTAATATACGTAAATCATT
>NW_012052612.1:0-408 GCF_000956235.1 Wasmannia auropunctata | reverse complement strand
AAAACTAATACAATCGTTATCTTCAATCTCTATTGTGAATTGTAATCTGTCATGTAATGAGTTGAAAGTGTCCAATATTAACTTAAGTTTATTCTTTGGAGCTGCTAACAAAATATCATCTACATATCTGAAATAAAACTGTAAGTTGAAAGATAGATGTTCAATAGCTCTTGCTTCTAAGTCTTGCATTACCAAGTCTGATATAATAGGCGAAAGAGGGACACCCATCGGCGTACCAAAGATTTGTTTATAAATATTATTATTAAAGACAAAATAATTCGAATTAATGACCAGTTTAACAGCTAATATAAACTCATCTAACGGGATGGAAGTTTTTTCAGAGATCAAATGCCATCTCTTTTCAATGCTCTTAACAACCAATTCAGTAGGGATGTTAGTGAAAAGAGA
>NW_012052611.1:0-323 GCF_000956235.1 Wasmannia auropunctata | reverse complement strand
ATGCCTTTTTTATGTGTAATAGGGTGATTTGAGTTGAAATTTAGATACCTTCCTGAGGATGTCGGTTTTTGGAATATGTCAAAAATGATCTTACCTCTCTCCCTAATCAGTTTGACATTTAAAAAACTAATACAATCGTTATCTTCAATCTCTATTGTGAATTGTAATCTGTCATGTAATGAGTTGAAAGTGTCCAATATTAAATTAAGTTTATTCTTTGGAGCTGCTAACAAAATATCATCTACATATCTGAAATAAAACTGTAAGTTGAAAGATAGATGTTCAATAGCTCTTGCTTCTAAGTCTTGCATTACCAAGTCTGA
>NW_012052610.1:0-356 GCF_000956235.1 Wasmannia auropunctata | reverse complement strand
TCTAGCCACTGTCAATTTCTCAAATGGCAGTGGTGTGACAAAGACTCTTTGTGAGACCGGACAGTAGAGGAGGGAGAAGGAGTGGGGATGTGTGACGTTGGAAGGTAGCTATATCGGAGAAAGGTGATCTAGTATTGGTAGGTAAGAGTCCGAAAACAATTCAGTGTCACTTTGTTTGTTTAACCCGCTAAATTGTTTCTTTATATGAAGCATTTCAGATATACTTGTCTTTTTAAAAGAAGATTCTTTATCTAAGATCTGTATATTATCCCAGTCAAAATCATGATTCTCAGCCAAACGATGTTCTGAGATTACAGAGGGCGAGCCACTTCTTTTATTAATGTCCAATCTATGTT
>NW_012052609.1:0-314 GCF_000956235.1 Wasmannia auropunctata | reverse complement strand
AGAATTTTGCATGTCCTTACATATCAAGATTGACGAAACTAATTCCTCTGTCTTACATATTGAGTTAGAAGGAATTGTTCTTCCACCGTGCGATCCAAGTATTCTAGCCACTGTCAATTTCTCAAATGGCAGTGGTGTGACAAAGACTCTTTGTGAGACCGGACAGTAAAGGAGGGAGAAGAAGTGGGGATGTGTGACGTTGGAAGGTAGCTATATCGGAGAAAGGTGATCTAGTATTGGTAGGTAAGAGTCCGAAAACCATTCAGTGTCACTTTGTTTGTTTAACCCGCTAAATTGTTTCTTTATACGAAGCA
>NW_012052608.1:0-488 GCF_000956235.1 Wasmannia auropunctata | reverse complement strand
GTTAAAGAGCCAAAAGCAGGGTGAACTTTGCTTAAGTAATTATAATTCTCACATAAATAAATTAAGAATAAATCAATAAATTACAATACAAAGAACAATATCAAAACCTCTGACGTTTCGATCCTAAATATGTGGTCATCTTCAGAGAGGTAGGCGGCAACGCATTATATATAAAACATAAACTTACATACTATTCGTATCTTCTTATAAATACTGTTATGCCCCCGGCTGAGCCGACCCGTGTGTGCACGTAGCTTTAGCCTGAAAGCTGCGAAGCGTTCTCCGGACGACGCGGCGCGCGTTTGTTAAAAACGCGATCTGTTAGAATTCTCGACGAGCCGTCAACCGATTCGGACGTGCTAGCGAGCGCTTGTATATTTCTGTCGCGATATTAAAGAGAGTTCTTTATTAAACATCCTGTCTCCTTTATTTCGGTCGTGTTTGCGCGAGTGCAGAGTGAGTGCGGCACACGAGTGAAAGCTCAACGA
>NW_012052607.1:0-382 GCF_000956235.1 Wasmannia auropunctata | reverse complement strand
TTATCTCACTTTATTCTCTTCTGTACAGAACACCTGGCCACGAATTTTCGTATAAAAGTTATTAATTATTTAAATAAAGCCATCGAGATTAATAAAAGATTAAAATGATCAACAAACATTTGGAATTTTTATTATCAATTAACAGGAAATCAGCTGCCAACAATGAAAACGATTAATAGCAATAACTAATAAAAATATATAACAAAAATAACATAAATAAAATAAATACAGCATCTAATTCTTACTCACAAATTGCACTACTTATATTGACATTTGCGAGCAAGCGGCCACAGTATAATTTAAAGGTTATGTTTTTACTGAAACTATTTACTGGTAAAAGGGAACGCTTGTCCAGTAAAACAATATGGCGGCTAATACTGTA
>NW_012052606.1:0-432 GCF_000956235.1 Wasmannia auropunctata | reverse complement strand
TTATCTTTTTCTTTTCTCTTTTTTTAAATTATAACTAAGTTTTACATTTTTACTTTTTAACTATTCTTGACACATTAATTATTCTTGACACAGTGCACATGTTCCATTATTTATCAATTGTATCATCACCAAGAACTAAAAAGTGTGTTTTAATACGTTTGAGGTGAGTGAACCTTTGGCATAATCCTTGAAATCAAAATTCATTTTTTACATTGTCTTTAATGGTTTGACACACAGCTCAAACATGCAACCCCTTAACTGCATTGAAAGCTGTGGAAGGTACTTCAAACTACTTCCTCATCTAATAGACGTCGATGAACACACGCAGAAATTATGTTAGGATACTAGGAAGCGAAATCATATTGTAAATTTATTGTTATACGTCACTGAAGATGGCTAAAAAATAGCCGAAACGTTTGACTTAGAATAAAA
>NW_012052605.1:0-600 GCF_000956235.1 Wasmannia auropunctata | reverse complement strand
CATTGTGAACATATTATTAGATAATGATTATCCTCTTAAATTTATTTTTGAAACAATTACAATGAGAATTAGAACGATATTAAATAAAAAAATTGTAACCAACCAGAATAACATTAATTCAACTAATGAGAAAGAGAAAATTAAATGGTTCACAATTCCCTATGTAAAAACATCTCAGAAAAATTTAAGAACATTGTCAAAGATAATGACGTGAAATTATCTTTTCACAGCATTAATAAACTGCGAAGCATCATCAAAGTACATAAAGATAAATTACCACATTATCTAAAGAAGAATGTGGTTTACAAAATCTCATGTAATAACTGCGATGCATGCTACGTAGGTCAGACAAAGAAGTGTTTAAAGACTAGAATTACGGAACACAAGAACGATATTAAGAGAAATTCTAATTCGCATTTAGTTGTAACTGATCGTAGACTAACCCACAATCACGATTTTAATTGGACGAATGTAGAAATTCTGGACGTAGAAAGAAATTTTAATAAGCGATTGATATCAGAAATGATTAATATCAAACGCCAACGAAATAATATTAATTTGCAAACGGATACTGAGTATTTAGATTGTGCCTATGAGATA
>NW_012052604.1:0-600 GCF_000956235.1 Wasmannia auropunctata | reverse complement strand
GTTTTGGGACACCCATGGGCTCCCCGGTATCACCTACGGCTGCCGACTTAGTTATGAGAGACCTTGAGGAGGAGGTGCTTGAAAAAATCGATTTTTATGTTCCTTTTTACTTTCGATATGTGGACGACATTGTAACTGCGATTCCTAAATCATCCATAGATAATGTTCTCGAGAAGTTTAATTCGATTCATCCAAGATTGAAACTTACAATGGAAATTGGAGGTAATTCAATCAATTTTTTGGACACTACACTAATTAATGACAATAATAGAATTAAATTTGATTGGTATCACAAACCAACATTCTCGGGGAGATATCTAAATTTTCATTCACAGCACCCCTTCTCTCAAAAAAGAGGCACGATTATTGGCCTAATAGATAGAGCATTTACTCTTTCACATCCAGAATTTCAACAAAAAAATTTGGAATACATTGTGAACATATTATTAAATAATGATTATCCTCTTAAATTTATTTTTGAAACAATTACAATGAGAATTAGAACGATATTAAATAAAAAAATTGTAACCAACCAGAATAACATTAATTCAACTAATGAGAAAGAGAAAATTAAATAGGTTCACAATTCCCTATGTAAAA
>NW_012052603.1:0-736 GCF_000956235.1 Wasmannia auropunctata | reverse complement strand
CTCATTAGTTGAATTAATGTTATTCTGGTTGGTTACAATTTTTTTATTTAATATCGTTCTAATTCTCATTGTAATTGTTTCAAAAATAAATTTAAGAGGATAATCATTATTTAATAATATGTTCACAATGTATTCCAAATTTTTTTGTTGAAATTCAGGATGTGAAAGAGTAAATGCTCTATCTATTAGGCCAATAATCGTGCCTCTTTTTTGAGAGAGGGGGTGCTGTGAATGAAAAATAATTTCAACGAACATTCCTGTGGCACAGAGCCATATTAACAATAGTTTTGACTTAGTGAAAAAATTAAAGAATAAAAAAATCCCAGACGATTATATTTTAATTTCATTAGATGTAGTCTCCCTTTTCACTAATATTCCAACGGATTTAGTAATTAATAGCTTATCCAACAAGTGGGCATTTATCTCTTGCAAATGTGGCATACCTAAGGATGAGTTTTTGATGGCCGTTCGGTTAGTTCTTGACTCCATTTTAATTTTGATAATCAAATTTACAAGCAAAGTTTTGGGACACCCATGGGCTGCCCGGTATCACCTACGGCTGCCGACTTAGTTATGAGAGACCTTGAAGAGGAGGTGCTTGAAAAAATCGATTTTTATGTTCCTTTTTACTTTCGATATGTGGACGACATTGTAACTGCGATTCCTAAATCATCCATAGATAATGTTCTCGAGAAGTTTAATTCGATTCATCCAAGATTGAAACTTACAATGGAAA
>NW_012052602.1:0-755 GCF_000956235.1 Wasmannia auropunctata | reverse complement strand
TTTCTTAAATGGAACCCTCTACTTTTTATTGTACATTCTTGTAGATCATCTCGAGAGCTTTCCAATACACGTATGTAGATAAAATGTTTTGGTTAAGTAAATCTCGAGTTATAAAGCTTGAAAGTTACAGTACCACCGACATAGCATTATCTAAGGTGTCCGAACAATGGCTGAAACCTTTTGAATGTCGTTCAGAATCATGAGCTTGACAACATGTGTCAAGGCCATGATCATTACAGGAGATTGTTTCTCTTATTTTCATTTTTGAAAATTATTTTTGTTTTTTGAAAAAAGAGAAACATTCTCCAATAATCATGGCCTTGACACATGTTGTGAAGCTCATGATCCTGAACGACATTCAAAAGATTTCAGACATTGTTCGGACATAGATAATGTTAATACCGGTGGTACTGTAATTTTTTCAAGCTTTATAACTCGAGATTTACTTAACCAAAAATATTTTATCTATGTGTTTTGGAAAACTCTCGAAATAAGCTACAAGAATGTGCAATAAAAAATAGGGGATTTCCATTTAAAAAATTCAAAGTAACCTTGTCCTGATCTTGACGATGCCACTCAGGGTCAAACCAATGTTATCATCTTATGTCTTCCTCAAAGCCATACAACTTTTGTCTGAAACATTTTTTTCTAAAATCAAAAATAAAAAAGTTATTTGGGGTGGGACATTAAAATGAGATACTCTGTATAATTATTTATAATTATTATTCAATTGTTTATATAATTTTATATATACC
>NW_012052601.1:0-400 GCF_000956235.1 Wasmannia auropunctata | reverse complement strand
ACCGCTTTTAAAAAAAATATTATAAAACGAGCAACTTTTTCTTGTAAACTCAGTATAACTCAGAAACAAATTATTGTAGAAAATTTTATCAAAAAGAAAATTAAAGTGTGAACTTTAGATCTTAAAACTCTTTTAAATGTCGCGTAAGTGCGTGTGTGTAAAATAGCACATGTCCTCCCAGTACTGATTTTCAGTCCTGCTCTTGGCGTTACCCAGGATCAACGACGTGGACGTGGCAGATCTACGTCATTGATCTTAGATAACGCTGAGAGTAAAAAAAATACATATGGTATGGTAACCATGTGTATTTATATTTTACAGTAATACCTAATACTTCATCTTTTATCATTTTTGGTACATACAACATATTATCTTAATTAATCGACTGAATTCTTATGAG
>NW_012052600.1:0-544 GCF_000956235.1 Wasmannia auropunctata | reverse complement strand
GACGGACGCTCGATATTTCTGCTGATGATTCATGAATTGTATAACTACATAATTTTGTAGACATACTGTCTGGCAATGAGTTGAGATGTGCAACGTTTTGCATATTTTATTCGTGATCCAATTGCGCGAGGCTGCGCGATGGTATAAAATTTAATATATTCACCGATTATCGATGAATGCGCGATGACGACGTATATTGACTTGTACCAGTAATTTTTTTCTACTGGACGCATCCGTGTTGCTCGTGAAGTGTTTTGCACATATTTCCAATAATGTACCTAACATTTACATATACAAATAAAAAAATGCGGTAAGTATTTAGCTGATGAGAGAGAATATTAATTAAGTTTCATATGGAATGAAATCTAATCTTGATATGGAATGATGCTGTACGAATGTCATAGATTTTCATGGAAATTGTGCCGACGATTAGTAACAACGACGACGCTTTGTTTGCACATATTTCCAATAATGTTCCTAACATTTACATATACAAATAAAAAAATGCGGTATTTAGCTGATGAGAGAGAATATTAAATAAGTT
>NW_012052599.1:0-323 GCF_000956235.1 Wasmannia auropunctata | reverse complement strand
CCGGCAGGTAATAGCCGCCATGGGCGTTTCTTCGGTCGAGTAGGCCCAGCCCGTGCCTCTCAGAACTCGATGTGGCTCGGAGATGCAAGCCAATCCACCGTCGATGTCGTGCATCAGCTGCATCAGCAGGTCCTGGGCACCACCGGACCTATTTAAGTTGACTTGGACGATTTTAGCCAGTCTCCATATTCTCGGCGCCACTCCTCCGATCGGCCGGTGCACCCATCCCGCGCGGGCTCCTCGGTGTCTGCCTGCGCGGGGGACACGGGGGGCAGCCATCCGTTCCAGCCCTATGGGCTGAGGGAAGTCCCCTTTCCACACAT
>NW_012052598.1:0-1040 GCF_000956235.1 Wasmannia auropunctata | reverse complement strand
ATCTGGAAAGTGAACTTGGAGAGGCAAAGCAGACTATTCGTGCACATGTACGACAACTATGTGACCGATATCAAACTAGAGATGAGAGAGAGAATCCCAATAATGTGCTAACATCGAACAGTGCTCTCGATTTTCTTTTTGGAATGCAATCGAACAAGCGCGACGTAAATTCACAATTTGAATTATATTTAGCTGATCCACAAATTGGACATAACTCAGATTGCTTTAAATGGTGGAAATCAAATGAAGAACGCTTTCCCGCCATAGCATCGCTTGCCAAAAGTTTTTTAGGAATTCCATCAACTTCCGCCAGCGCTGAACGCGTATTTTCGACAGCAGAAAACATTGTTACGGCTAAACGAAGTACCTTATCTCCTGAAAATGTCAACATGCTCGTTTTTTTGTTTCAAAATCAACAATTTTTGACTTAAAGAAATATTTTATATACTTAGACTTTTCTTCTTATTTAATTAGATGATATTGTATATTTTATTTAGTTTTATTACATTTTATTAGTTTTATTAATTTTATTAATTTTGACATTAGTTTTGACAAATATTATATTATGTTGTAATATTAACGGAAAAAGATATGTATCTATTATTAATTTAGTTATATCTTTAGTATTTTTAGTAAACCTGATTAATTTGGTAGCCTGACCTAAAAGCTACCAATGGCCATTCTGTGATTTATTGTAATAACACAATTTCTTGTTCTATTTTTTATAATTTTTTTTATTTTAGTTAGGCACATTTTATTTGTTTATTTATATTTTATTAATATTGTAATATTTTTATAACTATTAGATATTTTATAACTATTGTTAACGTACTATAGTCAGACGGTCATAATTCTTTACGCGATTTTGAATTTTTTATCTTTTGGTTTCTTGCTTTTTAATCCATGTTTATAATTATATAATCGCTTTTGTTAACAAAATTAAATTAAATTTTATTAGCTTCATTTATTCTTTAATTATTTTGGAAAATATTTTAATAAATAGATTATATTAAATTATATGTATGTAAAATAAACATTCA
>NW_012052597.1:0-306 GCF_000956235.1 Wasmannia auropunctata | reverse complement strand
AGCTTACTTTATATTTATTATTTAAATTATTAAAATTTTTAGAGCATTACACAGTTATTAGACACGGTTATTAAACACGCAAAATGTTAACTAGTTGGGTATGGAAATATTTTATACGGTCAGCAGATGGCTCAGAAGCAACTTGTCAAATATGTGACATGACGTTTCGAACAAAAGGCTCTACATCTTCGATAAATAAACATCTGCGAATTATTCATGGCATGATTGAAGATAATACTCAAGCAAAAAAACGCAGGTTCGATAAATTATCTACTCAAAGCAACATTATGTACAATAACGCAAACA
>NW_012052596.1:0-494 GCF_000956235.1 Wasmannia auropunctata | reverse complement strand
ATTTTAGGATATTATTTTGACACATTAATTTTTGCAAATATAACTTTCGGGATGGTGTCTCAGTTTTTTAATTTCGCTATTATGTCATTTCAGGACATTGTCTCAGCTTTTAGTTTTCGATACTTTGACATTTCGAGCGATCGTCCTTATTATTCTATTCTGTCATTTTGGAACATTGTCTCATTTTTCAGATTTCGATACTTTTTTTCGGGACTTGCATGTCTATCTTCAATTATAATATATTAAAAATGACTTAATTGTAAAATTGACATATGGGATATTTTATTTTATTTTTATTGTTAATTTCATAAATATTACTTGGTACTGAAATTTTGCATGGTCTTTTATTATTTTATCGCATTTGATTTTAAAATATAAGCTTACTTTATATTTATTATTTAAATTATTTAAAATTTTTAGAGCATTACACAGTTATTAGACACGGTTATTAAACACGCAAAATGTTAACTAGTTGGGTATGGAAATATTTTATA
>NW_012052595.1:0-540 GCF_000956235.1 Wasmannia auropunctata | reverse complement strand
TTTTTGACCGTGGTTTTCCCGTGGGACGTGGGGTGTCGTCCACGGGCGAATGCCGAGACAGGGACTTGGGGAGTCTTTCGAGACGTAAGGGTACCACGGGAGTTTCCCCCCCCCCCTTGTTTGAAGATTTCGGGAAGAGGAGGTTCAGAAGCTTCGAGGACGTGCAGCTTGAATACCAGCAGCAGTAGCTCTGGAAGAGCAGGGAAGCGCGTTAGAAGCTAAAGAAAAAAACCTCTGCATAAGTTGTCGGGACAACTTGAAGAAGGAGGGGGGCAATGTTGTGTGCCCTCCCGGTATTGCACAGCTGACAGGGAAATCAATATATTGATTTCCCAAAAGAAGTTGAAGATCGTTCCTGCCGGCTGGCGTTTGGTTTTTGGTTTACGCTTTATGTTTGACAGCTTGAGCTTTACGTTTGCATTGATTAATAAAGTTCTCGTTCAATTCTTCTTCCGTGTACTTATTCTGCGAGTGCGGAAGCGTGCGAGACCGTTACGAGCGGAAACGAAACTGCGCAACCGTCGGACGCGCGCAAGAGAA
>NW_012052594.1:0-382 GCF_000956235.1 Wasmannia auropunctata | reverse complement strand
AAAATTTAATTAGTATTGTTTTATTTGACTTGAAAAGAGGATACTGTTTTTGTGTTTAATTTTCAGTGATGTAAGAAAATCTTCGCTGAAGAAGGAATTTAAGAGAAGACCAGCAGGAAAGATTATTTTGAAGTCTGTCTCTCCCGCGGTTTTTGACCGTGGTTTTCCCGTGGGACGTGGGGTGTCGTCCACGGGCGAATGCCGAGACAGGGACTTGGGGAGTCTTTCGAGACGAAGGGTACCACGGGAGTTTCCCCCCCCCCTTGTCTGAAGATTTCGGGAAGAGGAGGTTCAGAAGCTTCGAGGACGTGCAGCTTGAATACCAGCAGCAGTAGCTCTGGAAGAGCAGGGAAGCGCGTTAGAAGCTAAAGAAAAAAAACCT
>NW_012052593.1:0-532 GCF_000956235.1 Wasmannia auropunctata | reverse complement strand
TTTCATCCATAATCTTGCAAGTCGACAAATGGAGGTTAAATCTCAGAAAACCAAAACATTGTACGATAGGAAAGTTAGGCAAATAAGTTTTGATCCAGGGCAGAAAGTTTGGTTGTTTAATCCTCATAGGAAAATAGGGAGAGCTCCTAAGCTTCAGAATAATTGGGAGGGTCCTTATGAAATTGTTAGGAAATTAAATGACGTTGTTTATTGTATACGTAAATCTATGCGACATAAGAATAAAATCGTTCATTTAGATAGATTAGCCACCTTCTATGAGAGATAGAATATTCTTTGTTCCGTTAGAGAAACGACACATCTAGAGTTCGAAAATTTAATTAGTATTGTTTTATTTGACTTGAAAAGAGGATACTGTTTTTTTTGTGTTTAATTTTCAGTGATGTAAGAAAATCTTCGCTGAAGAAGGAATTTAAGAGAAGACCAGCAGGAAAGATTATTTTGAAGTCTGTCTCTCCCGCGGTTTTTGACCGTGGTTTTCCCGTGGGACGTGGGGTGTCATCCACGGGCGAAT
>NW_012052592.1:0-505 GCF_000956235.1 Wasmannia auropunctata | reverse complement strand
GAATGCTGACGCACTGTCTAGGCGTCCTTGTGCTGAGGGGTCCTGTAACTATTGCAGTAAAGTTGAAGCTAAAGAGAAAATTAATAAAGAATTTATCAGAAGAATAATTTTTGGGGAAGTTGAATCTATAGACTGGAAAAGGGCTCAGTTAGAAGATCCTTCAATTGCGGACATTTATCGAGGAAAAGAAATAGATAGACGTCCTCTTCGTGAGGAGTTAGCGCCTAGGGATTCGACTGCGAAGAATTATTGGCTTCAGTGGGATTCTCTTGTTTTGAGAGAAAGAATTTTATTTAGAAAGTGGGAATCACCTAATCTGCGCTCGTGTACCTTTCAGACGATAGTTCCTCGAGAAATAGTTCCGCGGATTCTGGAAGAGGCTCATGATTCCCCCGTTGGAGGACATTTTGGCGTAAACAAAACTTTGGAAAAAATACGGTAAAACGATTTTTACTGGTCAACCTGTAAAACAAGATGTCGAGCATTGGTGCAGGAGTTGTAAGAT
>NW_012052591.1:0-1445 GCF_000956235.1 Wasmannia auropunctata | reverse complement strand
TGGCTTCAAGAAATACAACTTTATATGCCTTTGCATCGTATTTAAATAAGATCTTGCAAAATCATTTACCTAAGAGCAACAGTTTTGTTAAGGACTGTTTTGAATTGTACCATAAGCTATCGGGTAAGATGATTTGTAACGATGAACTGCTGGTCTCCTTAGATGTAGTCTTGCTCTTTACGAATGTGCCCATTGAACTTGTGCTAGAAGGTATCAGGATGAGATGTATGTATTTTGAGATCAAGATTAGTATTCCATTACATGAGTTTATTTTGGCCATTGAATTTGTATTGATCTCCACGTTTTTTACGTTTAATAATACTATTTATAAGTAGACCTTCGGCACACCAATGGGATCACCTGTGTCTCCTGCAGCAGCTGATATCGTGATGCAGGCTGTAGAGAGTGAGGCGCTTCGGCTTTTCGGTATAGAATTACCTCTCTATATTCGATATGTCGACGATATTCTAATGGTAGCACCGAGCAACCAGGTTGATCGTTTATTGAATATATTTAATAGCATTCACAGTAGTTCAGTTTACTAAAGAAGTTGAGATTGAACGATGCATTAGTTTTCTAGATTTGTCTCTACATATAATTAAAACAAAATAATCATAGATTGATATCACAAGGATACCTTCTCAGGTAGATACTTATCATTTTTCTCTGAACACCCTATATGTCATAAAATAGGAACGATTTTTAGTTTAACAGACAGAGCTATTAAATTATCACATCCCACGTACCACCAAAAAAACCTACGTTTTGTTGTATCGACACTATTGAATAACGGATACCCTCTAGAATTAATATTTAGTAAAATAAATGACAGACTAAAAACATTTTTTATGATCAGGGAATAATAAAACTAATGTGGTAGATACGACAAGCGTAAGGAAAAAAATCATTGCCTTTCCTTATATAAAAAATACATCTGAAATAGTGACGTCATCGATAGATAGGAATCAATTCATTATAGGTTACAGATGCTTGAATAATTTAAACCGCCTCATAAGAAGACATAAGGATAAAGATAATCGTGAATTGAGTAATAATGTAGTGTATAAAATATAACGTAATGATTGCGATGCCTCATATGTAGGCCAAACCAAAAGACAAATAAGAACGAGAGTCAATGAGCACAAGAGAAATGCCATGTGTTAGAGGTATTCAGTCATCACAAATCATATGCTAGAGTTCAACCACACGTTTGATTGGAATGGAGTGACCATTCTGGATCATGAACCGAATTATTATAAAAGACTCACGTTGGAAATGATTCACATTAAATCCTGAAAAAATGGAATCAATGCGAACGAAGATACTTTGTTATTAGATGACGCATACTCCAATCTTTTAGAGAGATTAACAAACGGGCATTTTTCGAATTAGTATAAGTCCTTGAGGTTGTTTACTACTCCACCGACTGTACACTTGTGGTCTGA
>NW_012052590.1:0-590 GCF_000956235.1 Wasmannia auropunctata | reverse complement strand
CATATGATTTGTGATGACTGAGTGCCTTGAGATGTCTAACACATGGCATTTCTCTTGTGCTCACTGACTCTCGTTCTTATTTGTCTTTTGGTTTGGCCTACATATAAGGAATCGCAATCATTACATTGTATTTTATACACTACATTATTACTCAATTCACGATCATTCTTATCTTTATGTAATTTTGAATTTGTATGAATATACAGCACAAATGATAAATATGTTAAGCGACACGTCTATTTATGAGGTAGTAACAAAAAATCCTGTCGAAAGCATTGAATATTGGTTAACGATTTTATTAAAAAGATGGTTTAATAACAACTACATCTCGAAAGAGGTATATTTCAAGCTAAAAATTACAGACGCAGTTTTGCCGAAAGCATATGGCCTCCCTAAAATTCATAAACAAGGCTATCCGTTAAGAATAATAGTGGCTTCAAGAAATACAACTTTATATGCCTTTGCATCGTATTTAAATAAGATCTTGCAAAATCATTTACCTAAGAGCAACAGTTTTGTTAAGGACTGTTTTGAATTGTACCATAAGCTATCGGGTAAGATGATTTGTAACGATGAACTGCTGGTCTCCT
>NW_012052589.1:0-602 GCF_000956235.1 Wasmannia auropunctata | reverse complement strand
TAATGACATAAGACTTCGTAATATACTATAATATAAGCAGTCAATGAACGCGTGGGATAAATTGAGAAGTCATAATCTAAAATATTCTACGCAGTCCGTAATTATAAAAAACGCAATCTTGACTTGTATAACGTTTAAAACCATGTCGAGTATTATACAGTCTCCGTAGTCTCCTTAGGATTTCCCTAGTCTCCTAGGATTTTTGTAAAACCAACCGGCAATCAATATTATCGATCATGTCGAGCAAAGAGCCATGCTATCAGAATGTGCCAATAGTATTTAATGAGTGAATTTATTTATGCAGATTTTAGATTACAACTTATTTTATTATATAAAGACACTTATTTGTAGCTAATTGGCTGAACCATCCTTATATAACAATGCAAAAACTTAATCATCCGCATGATGGTAAAAGGCTCGTGCGATGACACATGCGTTATGGTCGGTGTTGCAATACGAAATGAGATCGATGTTTTAGTAATGTATATCAGACCACAAGTGTACAGTCGGTGGAGTAGTAAACAACCTCAAGGACTTATACTAATTCGAAAAATGCCCGTTTGTTAATCTCTCTAAAAGATTGGAGTATGCGTCATCTAATA
>NW_012052588.1:0-363 GCF_000956235.1 Wasmannia auropunctata | reverse complement strand
AATTCATACCGATCACTGTTTAAGTTCGAATTATTTGAACTGTCTGAACTATTCAAATCAAATGCTCATTTGTTGGAACTTCAAACTGTTCGAATAGATTGAATATTCAATGTGTTCGAATCTTTTATCTGAGCGATCTGTGTGTGATTCAGCCGGATAAATTATTTCAAAATTAATTGATTTAAAAAATTTTTCATATTGTTTGAAATATTGTAATACCGCGTGGTATTACATATCTTGGGTAATGCTAGTGCCGGCAATACTGTAACTTTGAAGCATTATAACTTGAAAAGTACTATGAAAAAATATTTCATTATAGCGTTTTGGAAAGCTCTCGACATCAGCTATTAGATTCTTGAATCA
>NW_012052587.1:0-399 GCF_000956235.1 Wasmannia auropunctata | reverse complement strand
CTGTTTCTTTCCGAGATCGCATTTCGCGTTTTGCTTCTGCAAGAAATCAATGCCCAAGATTCCTTCATAATCGATAGGAAAATCGTTCCGTACTAAGAAGACAGTATGGCGAATCGTTCGATCTCCAATCGGTATAGTCGCTCGAATTTTACCAATAGTTTGAATTTTGTGACCGGTTACTCCCGTTAGAGATCATACGATCCTCTCGTAACGGGGTGTCGTCCTTGACACATTTCAATTTCATCAATGTAAGAGTTGCTCCTGTGTCGACAAGAAGGCTTACTTTCCCTTTCCTTGCTTCCTGCATCGGCAGGGTTACTAGGTCGAGTCCAGTGCTTATTCTCGGTTTTCCGCTTATCTGCGTAACCCGTTATTCGCGTGCAGCTCGCGTTGTTTTTT
>NW_012052586.1:0-542 GCF_000956235.1 Wasmannia auropunctata | reverse complement strand
TTTTTGCGGCCATTTCTGTTGTGTTTATTATGCTTACATAGCATTTATTCTCTTTTGGCTCTACCAGACAATTTCCTATGAATATTCCTGGGGCCAATTCTTTGGAAATTATTACTCCGATTTGATATGCTTCTGTATATGCCTGCGTTATTGTTTCACTACGCGGCTTTAATTGTATTTTTGCAAATGGACGCATTTGCAATGTTGTCTCGCCTATGCTCAGCTGTTTCTTTCCGAGATCGCATTTCGCGTTTTGCTTTTGCAAGAAGAAATCAATGCCCAAGATTCCTTCATAATCGATAGGAAAATCGTCTCGTACTAAGAAGACAGTATGGCGAATCGTTCGGTCTCCAATCGGCATAGTCGCTCGAATTTTACCAATAGTTTGAATTTTGTGACCGGTTACTCCCGTTAGAGTCATACGATCCTCTCGTAACGGGGTGTCGTCCTTGACATATTTCAATTTCATCAATATAAGAGTTGCTCCTGTGTCGACAAGAAGGCTTACTTTCCCTTCCTTGCTTCCTGCATCGGCAGGGTTA
>NW_012052585.1:0-516 GCF_000956235.1 Wasmannia auropunctata | reverse complement strand
AATAAAGAAATGAATATAGGTGAGTCGTTAAAATCAAATTTAGAAGCCTAAATAAAAATACATTTGTATCCTACAAATTCGTGTATATGTATGCGTGATATATGTATATTGATGTGGTAATAAACATGACACATCACTACACACTACTACATCAATATCGCACGCATACATACTCACAAATCGGTAAAACAGCGGATTTTTGAAGTTTGATCTAGGGTTTAGGATCCTCTTAAATAGTGCGCGCGAAGCGCGCATTTGTAGTACTAGTCTTTTAAAAAAAATATATATATATATATACGCCAAAAACATAAAAAATGTCATTTACATTCTTTCTAAAACTAAGAACAATTTTTTTTTATAATTTAAATATACAATTATTATTTAAAAATTGATTGATCAAAAATAGTCGTAAAATCAATAAAATTATGGCCAAGATATTAAACTAGCCTCATTATTTAAAAAAAACCTCAAAAAAGTTTATTTGTGAAAAACATTTAAAAATTTAAAAAATGGAAA
>NW_012052584.1:13529-14938 GCF_000956235.1 Wasmannia auropunctata | reverse complement strand
AGAAAAATAGTATACGACCCATGGCCATAATGTTGGATGCCCTGACATATGTGATATGATGGCCTCGGCTTCGCCTCGGCCATCATATCACATACGCCAGGAAATCCAACTTTCTGGCCTTGGGACGTAATATACTATTAATTTAATTAAACATTTAAATACGGTTTCTAGATTTATGGATCTCTGTTTACTTTCTCGCGTAATAAGATTTATTTCGGTTGAGCGTTTCTTTTTTATTATGTTAATATTCCCTGGCGTAAGTGTTATATCTTCTATTTTATTTCCATCGGTATTTGATAATTTAATTGTAATTTTTGGAGAAGGATTTGATTCCGTGACTAATAGTTCTTTTACGTAACCCGAAGTTTGTGGAATTATATTATTTGTTTCCCATAAAGAATCATTTAAAGCATGTTGTAAAAATAAACTGTAACTCGGGTCAGTATTATTATTACTATTCGAAGCTTCAGCTTGTATGACTGTTATTTGAGCTGGTATCTGGAAAGTGCGTCTGCATTAGTATTCTGTTTGCCTTGTTTATACAAAACTTTATAGTCGTATTCTTCTAATTTTAACTTCCATCTCATTAATCGTGACGATGGATCTTTTACGTTGAAGAGCCAAACTAACGGTTTATGGTCTGTAACTATTTTAAACCTTCTACCGTATAGATAAGGTCGGAAATGTTTTGTCGGCCAAACAATAGCTAGAAGTTCTTTTTCTGTAGTATCATAATTACGTTCTGCTTTATTGAGAGTTCGGGAAGCGTACGTAATCGGGAGATCGTTTCCGATTTCACCCTGAGATAAAACTGCGCCGATTCTTTCGTCGCTCGGGTCAGTAGTTATAAATATAAATATAAATTCTTTATTGAAATCCGGGTATTTTAAGACAGGTTCGTTTGACAATAATTGTTTAAGTTTTTCGAAATTTATTTGTTGTCGCATTTCCCATTTAAATGGTGTATTTTTTTTGAGAAGTGAAGTAAATGGTTGCGTAATTAAGCTAAAATCTTTAATAAATCGTCGATAGTATCCTACAAGGCCTAGAAATTGTCTAAGTTCCTTGTGATTTTTAGGAGCAGGATATTCTTTTATTGACTTTATTTTTTCTGGGTTAGGTTTTACTCCGTTTTCTGATATTATGTGTCCTAAATAAATTAATTCCTTCTTTAAAAATTCGCACTTATCTGGTTGTAAGCTGAGACCTACCTCTCTTAAACGTTGAAAAAGTTTATTCAGCTTATTTTTATGTTCTTCTAAAGATTCCGCGTAAATGACAATATCATCTAGATAAACGAAGCAAATATTTCCAATTAGATCTGTTAATACGTTGTCCATTAAATGCTGGAATGTTGCGGGGGCATTCTTTAGTCCAAAAGGCATCTTTTTATATTCGAAATGTCCGTT
>NW_012052584.1:0-1239 GCF_000956235.1 Wasmannia auropunctata | reverse complement strand
CATGTGGTCGACGAGGAAGGAAATACGCCCTTCCATCTTGCGACACTTTTGTAAGTTGGAAGTTGTTGCTGGATCTGCCGTAACTTCAAACTAACATTGGTACTTTCCCGTTCAATTAAACAGCAATCAGCTGGAGATAATGGAACTATTGTTATCGCGAGGCGCAAACGTCAATGCTGTCAATAACAACAAACATAGTGCTTTGCATATAGCCGCGGAGAAAGGTCACCGCGAAGTTTGTCCCCTCCTTCGAAACGCCGGTGCTTCATTGCATGTGGTCGACGAGGATGGAAATATGCCCCATCATCTTGCGACACTCTTGTAAGTTGGAAGTTGTTGTTGGATCTGCCGTAATTTAAAACTAACACCAGTACTTTCTCGTTTGATTAAACAGTAATCAGCGGGAAATAATAATATATCTAGTGACATCGCAAGGCGCAAACGTCAATGCCGTCAATAACAACAGACATAGCGCTTTGCATATGGCCGCGAAAAAAGGTCACAGCGGGATTTGCACTCTCCTTCTGGACGTCTGTGCTTTATTACATGTGGTCGACAAGGAAGGAAATACACCCCTCCATCTTGCGACACTCTTGTAAGTTGGAATTGGTTGTTGTTGGATTTGCCATAACATCAAACTAACATCGGTACTTTCTTGTTTGATTAAACAGCAATCAGCCGGAGATAACGGAACTACTGTTATCGCGAGGCGCAGCCGTCAATGCCGTCAATAACATAAGACATAGTGCTTTGCATGTGGCCGCAATAAAAGGTCACCACGAAATTTGCATCCTCCTTCTGACCGCAGGTGCTTCATTAGATGCGGTTGACGAAGACGGAAATACGCCCCTCCATTTAGCCTCATTCTTGTAAGTTGGAAGTTGTTGCTGGATCTACCGTAACGTCAAACTACTAACATCGGAACTTTCTCGTTTGATTAAACAGCAATCATCCGGAGATAACGGAACTATTGTTATCGCAAGGCGCGGCCGTTAATGCCGTCAATAACGACAGACTTAGTGCTTTTGCTATGGCCGCAATAAAAGATCACCGCGAAATTTGCACCCTCCTTTTGGACGCCGGTGCTTCGTAGCGTGTGGTCAACGAGGAAGGACCCTGCTGAAAATGTTCGATTAAAACCGATTAAAACGTAATCCGTTTTAATCGATTTTAATCGGTTTTAATCGGTTCAATCCGCGCCCGGATTAAAAAGTAATCGATTTTAATTCCGAACGAATT
>NW_012052583.1:0-1013 GCF_000956235.1 Wasmannia auropunctata | reverse complement strand
TAAGTAGGTAATACCTACTTACTTATAAATAGTGTAATTAGATATTATATTAATTAAAAAAACAATAAATACAAGGATAACACGAAATTAAGGTCGTTGATAAGACGTCATTTATTTTATTGATGTCATATTAATTAGAATAAGAATTATAATAATGTCATGTAATATGACGTCAATGTAACATTTAGATGACGTCATATCAGTGACGTCAACTTTTGGTATTCTAGGTGACGTCAAAATAACGTACTATTTATGTTACTTCACGTCATTGTCATCAAAATCACTTTATAATCACGTCATTATCACGTGAGCTTGCTAGCTGGGATATAATCGAGAAAGGAAATACGCCCCTCCATTTTGCGACACTCTTATAAGTTGGAAGATATCTGTTGCTAGATATCTACCGTAACGTCAAAATAACATCGGTACTTTCTCGTTTGATTAAACAACAATCAGCCGGAAAGAACGGATCTATACTGTTATTGCGAAGCGCAGCCGTCAATGTCGTCAATAAAAGCAGACAGAGCTTTGCTTATGGCCGCAAAAAAAGGTCAGCACGAGGATTGCATCCTCCTTCTAGACGATGGTGCTTCATTGAATGTGGTCAACGAGAAAGGAAATACGCCCCTCCATGTTGCAACACTCTAGTAAGTTGAAAGTTGTTGCTGGATTTTTCACAACGTCAAACTAACATCGGTACTTTCTCGTTTGATTAAACAGCAATCAGCCGAAGATAACGGAACTACTGTTATCGCGAGGCGCGGACGTCAATGCCGTCAATAACAACAAACATAGTGCTTTGCATATGGCCGCGGAGAAAGGTCACCGCGAAGTTTGCACTCTCCTTCTGAACGCCGATGCTTCATTGCATGTGGTCGACGAGGAAGGAAATACGCCCTTCCATCTTGCGACACTTTTGTAAGTTGGAAGTTGTTGCTGGATCTGCCGTAACTTCAAACTAACATTGGTACTTTCCGTTCAATTAAACAGCAATCAGCTGGAGATAATGGAAC
>NW_012052582.1:0-405 GCF_000956235.1 Wasmannia auropunctata | reverse complement strand
AATTTTATTGAAATGTGAATCTACAATTACAATAATAATAAAAATTATTTACTATCTAATAATATAATAATAAAATTTAGATTACTGCAATAAATTGCAATTATCATTATTTTATTTCTATATTTGTCATTTATAATCACGAAAAAATTTATTATATGAAACATAAACAATTTATCAATTATAAGTAGGTAATACCTACTTACTTATAAATAGTGTAATTAGATATTATATTATTAAAAAAAACAATAAATACAAGGATAACACGAAATTAAGGTCGTTGATAAGACGTCATTTATTTTATATTGATGTCATATTAATTAGAATAAGAATTATAATAATAGTCATGTAATATGACGTCAATGTAACATTTAGATGACGTCATATCAGTGACGTCAACTTTTGGTA
>NW_012052581.1:0-399 GCF_000956235.1 Wasmannia auropunctata | reverse complement strand
ACAAGTAAATAATTAACTATTAATTATTAAAGTAAATTTAATTATATTAATGTACAATTTAAAATTTTTCTTTTCATTTAGATATAATTGCAAATTTTTACTAAAAATAATAATTAAACAAAGTATAATATATTTTAGATTATTTAAACTTAAAAATTTTATTGAAATGTGAATCTACAATTACAATAATAATAAAAATTATTTACTATCTAATAATATAATAATAAAATTTAGATTACTGCAATAAATTGCAATTATCATTATTTTATTTCTATATTTGTCATTTATAATCACGAAAAAATTTATTATATAAAACATAAACAATTTATCAATTATAAGTAGGTAATACCTACTTACTTATAAATAGTGTAATTAGATATTATATTATTTAAAAAAACA
>NW_012052580.1:0-536 GCF_000956235.1 Wasmannia auropunctata | reverse complement strand
TAGGCGGATGATGTGATAGAATTTGAGATTGCATAGACGGATGACGTGGAAGAATTTGAGATTGCACAGGCGGAGGACGTGGTAGAATTGCTGATGACGACTTCTTCGTTTGTAGACAATTATTATTTTCCTCTTCTTCTTCACTACTACTTTGAAGCCGTCTTGGGCATTTTTTTTTCGTTTTAAAGATAGTTGATTTTCTTCTATTTCACTACCTATGTCAGACGTAAGCTGCAATTTTCTTATTTTGGTATTGGCCTTAATTAAGTCATCTAAAAAAAATATATACATCAAAAATCAATGTTAAAGCAATAGATAAATAGATAGATAGGCAGATAATTAGTAATTAAGATGGATAAATAATGAGATAGATAGAAATATAGATAATTTTCTTGATATCAGCTAGTACTTATTTTCAGACAACGCCGGTTCAATAATATACTGCAGCTAGTATATAAATATTTATAAGTTTATGTAAGTTTTTCTTGTATACATAAAATCTATATATGATGAGCTATTGCTACATTTATACTTTT
>NW_012052579.1:0-721 GCF_000956235.1 Wasmannia auropunctata | reverse complement strand
TATTACACAGATCGGAACATACACACGTGTAGTTACTACAGTATGTATAATATTATAAAAAAGTTACAATATAATACATACTCTAATTCATATATACATATAAATATGTATTAAGTGTGTGATATATAATGTATATACATATATTAATATTTAATGATACGCGATAATAGTCATATAAATATTACTCCTGCAATTAATAAAAATCACAGAAGGCCAGTTTAAAAATTACATATTATATATATTTTTTTCCATTTTTTTACGTAATTTGTTTTTGTTTATTTCATTTACATTTTATTTTTTTATAATTTAAAATTATTTACATTTTTACATTTTTTTTTGTTTTTTTTATTTATATTAATTTGTTTTCTACTATTAATTACAATTAAAAAAAGAATTTAAGAGATAATAATATTTAATTAATAAAAAATAATTTATAAAAGTAATGCAATCTAATTGCGTTGATTATACTTTATATATGCAATAAAAAGCATTAAATATCGATACTTCGAAGTGGTATAATGGAGAAGATGCGAGACTCGTAATTTTGCGATCCAGATTCAAAACCCACCATTATAACTTGAGATAAAATTATAATAAAAATGTATTTAAAAATTACAAATGGTTGATAAAAGTTATTTGAAGTTTCTAAATACTTGTTAAAAAATAATAATAAGTAAAAAAAAGTTTTTATTTTTTATTAGTCAGAGATCGGAAGAGCACA
>NW_012052578.1:0-391 GCF_000956235.1 Wasmannia auropunctata | reverse complement strand
AATACAACATACATTAAAACTTCATACAATTAATAAAATAAAGCATACAATAAAGCTTTATATATACAAACATAAAACTTTAAACTTTATATAAGAATACAAAATAGTATAGAACTCAGAAAGCTGAGTTTTTTGTTAGTCAAGTGTCCAAATGTGTTCACTAAGTGAACCCAAAAAGAGTAAATAATTTAATCGTTTTCCGCTAAGTCTATTTCTTAAGTCTGATTTAATAATTCCAGCTTTTGAAAAAAGGCGCTCGGAAGGAACTGAGGTTGCAACAACAGATAAATAACGCATTGCGATTGTAAAGAGTGTCGGATAAGCAAGCTTAAGTGTCTGCCAATGTTCAAATGGATTTTGATTTCGCGAGATAGGTGGCTGATTTAAATAT
>NW_012052577.1:0-418 GCF_000956235.1 Wasmannia auropunctata | reverse complement strand
TATCATCATCAAGAAAAATAAGTAATTAATTAAGGTTGCCGCATACACTTTTGTTACAGTAAAAGTGATGTCCTATTGTGCAGAAATCTAAGCGAAACGCGCGGATTACTGAAATAGAAAAAGCAGAATAATGGTAATTGATCTGCGCGTTCCAGATTTCCACGCAATGAGACTTCAGCTTAAAGGTCGGAGTACTCGCAGCTCCGATCCACAGACTTTTGCATAATGTTGCACAAGGCATAAGAGAATCAATTAATCAGAGTATGAAATAAAGGACTTCTGACTGGTTGATTCTCTTATATCTTCAGCTTTACGCACTGTGCACACAAAAGATTACAATATGTTGTGTGTTGGTGTCATAAGCCGTGAGACATAAGATTGATCAATCACAGTCGAATGTGAGGAGAATATTCGATTA
>NW_012052576.1:0-560 GCF_000956235.1 Wasmannia auropunctata | reverse complement strand
CTTCTGCCGCATTACTGCCTCGCAGAAGGCAGAGGCGGCCTTCCAGGCCCTCTCGCTCCCCACCATTTCGCGAACGAGAGTCGGAAACGAGAGGTCCCTCCTCACCACTGCAGTCAGGACTCCGCGCTCCGTGTCCCATGCAGGACACTCCTCCAGAGTGTGTTGCGCGAAGTCCCGACTGGCTGCACAGTGATGGCACCGCGGGGTGCGCTCTTTTCCTATACTATGCAGGTACTAGTGATGGGCTATGTTTAAAAAAATCGATTGTCAAATAATCGAATGTCCAAATAATCGATTATTAAATAATCGGTTAAATAAATAATCGATCATACAATCGATTGTATCTTAACAGAGAAAAATCGATTATTTATCGATTTTTTTTTCTATCATCATCAAGAAAAATAAGTAATTAATTAAGGTTGCCGCATACACTTTTGTTACAGTAAAAGTGATGTCCTATTGTGCAGAAATCTAAGCGAAACGCGCGGATTACTGAAATAGAAAAAGCAGAATAATGGTAATTGATCTGCGCGTTCCAGATTTCCACGCAATGAGACTTC
>NW_012052575.1:0-486 GCF_000956235.1 Wasmannia auropunctata | reverse complement strand
CGACCTGTGCGAACCACAAGACAGGATTTTCTTTCCAGAATGGCGGGAGTTTAGCTAATGTAGCTGCCCCGATTATCAGTGGCGGCGGCACGCCGGATGAATTTTGAGGCGGATCTGCTGGTCATCCATGTCTGTTGAGAGGTTAATGAGTAGTGCTGTAGCCGTTTCCGAGGTTTCCGTGTTCGTCTTGGACGGCGAATGTTCGATTTTTGGCATGCCGAAATATTTGCAATTAAAGGTTATTGAAACTCGTGCTCGGATCTTGATGAATTCCCATGTCGGGGTCACCGCTTGTGGGGTGCGTGATTAATCAGTTATCGGTGATTGTGTTGTAATACGATAATCTTTATTGTCTTCTTCGTATACAGTAACCGTAATATCACACGAGGTAATTGCTCGAGAAGAATAACGAATAATACTGACTGTCGACTAGCAGAACTAACAACTTAAATCTAGTAACTATATAATGCCAACCGCGAGCTACAG
>NW_012052574.1:0-442 GCF_000956235.1 Wasmannia auropunctata | reverse complement strand
CCATGCATCCGGCATCGAGACAACAAGAATTATGATGACGCGATCACGTGTCAACACACGTGTCAGCCCTCTCATTGGTTGACGCTTACGTTTTACGCAGTCGTAGTCGTGAAAGATAAAGTTGAACCATCTTTCACAACACAATTTACAACTAGTAGCAGCAGCTTACAACTGCGATTTACAACAATTCATAACCACTTATGTCTACGTTTACGCAATTGTAGACCGGGCTTTAGACCTTGCACCGACCGAAATAAGCAAGGGATAGCGACCGTTCGGAAGAGATTGTATTAAAGCGTCGTCTCACCGGCTCCAAGCAACAAGGACTCCAAGGACGAGAGACTACCGAGGCATACTCAGAGCAAGACGGGAGCACAGGTCACGTAATTACTCTTTCTTTTTCTTCCTTCACGGAGCCCTCTTACTGCTGTTCCCTTTTACA
>NW_012052573.1:0-398 GCF_000956235.1 Wasmannia auropunctata | reverse complement strand
TCGTTCCGTGTTTCGAAGAGCGTACTCCTCCATCTCGCCTCTACGGTGCGCGCGCTCTCGTCGAGGGACGTCGCAGAGCGAGGTATCGTCGTCGTCGTCGTAGTCGTCGTCGTTCGCCGTCATTCGCCGTCGTCGCCGTCGCAGGACTCGCGCCGCCGAGCAGCCGTCTCGCACGGCGGCCGGATACGTCCACGGGGGCGATAGGTGTACGAGTCGACAGCTCGACGCGCCACCCGCGGGAATCGCGATGCGCACGTCGGTCGACTCCAGCTTCTCGACGACTCGCTCGGCCCAATCGGCGATCGTTCCCCGTCCGGGCGTTCCATCTTCTCGCTCAACGTTCGATCGGCCACCTCTCGCGGTCGTCGTGGGCCCCTCTCGCGAAGCCACGCGTACAC
>NW_012052572.1:0-402 GCF_000956235.1 Wasmannia auropunctata | reverse complement strand
ATAAATCTTGAGTTATGAAGCTTGAAAGTTGGAGTACTGTCCGCATTAGCATCATCCAAGGTGTCTAAACACTAGCTAAAGATGGCCAAGGTCGTTGGCCTTTATCAATGTCATGATCCTGAACATTCAAAAGGTTTCTTGGATGATGCTAATGCCGACAGTACTCCAACTTTCAAGCTTTATAACTCAAGATTTATTTTATAAAAAAATATTTTATTTATGTGTTTTGGAAAGTTCTCGAAGCGTGCTATAAGAACATGTATTAAAAAATTGGGGGTTCCATTTAAAAAATTCAAAGTGACCTTGTCCTGACCTTGACGATGCCACTCAGGGTCAAACCAATGTTAACATCTTATGTTTCCCTCGAAACCCTACAACTTTTGTCTGAAACATTTTTTTCTA
>NW_012052571.1:0-300 GCF_000956235.1 Wasmannia auropunctata | reverse complement strand
GGGAAACATAAGATGATAACATTGGTTTGACCCCGAGTGGCGTCGTCAAGGGCAGGACAAGATCACTTTGAATTTTTTAAATGGAACCCTCAATTTTTCATTACATGTTCTTATAGCACGCCTCGAGAACTTTTCAAAACACATAAATAAAATATTTTTTTATGAAATAAATCTTGAGTTATGAAGCTTGAAAGTTGGAGTACTGTCGGCATTAGCATCATCCAAGGTGTCCAAACACTAGCTAAAGATGGCCAAGATCGTTGGCCTTTATCAATGTCATGATCCTGAACATTCAAAAGA
>NW_012052570.1:0-1466 GCF_000956235.1 Wasmannia auropunctata | reverse complement strand
AATCGTGCCTGGTGTACTTGTAGATTGTGCAAGATGTGTAGAAATATAGCTGAGACGATGTTACAATGAATATTATCACAATATTATTATGTACTGAGCAATTTCTCCAAGTATGTATCTGTTACTCTTACTTTGTCATACATTTTCAGATTTCGCTTTTGATCCTGCTTCTTGCGATCATAAAGATTCAACATACAGCAATAGTAATTCATGTAAAATATCGTTAAATATTTTAAGATTTTTTTTATTAAAGATACCTCTGAGCCGGTATCTATTAATGCTTCGAAAGGGTGACTTCGGATGTGGACCGTGGCGTGCGGGAAGGGAGGTGAATGTTATTACGAGAGCCGGTGAGAGGCCGCAGCGTCGCCGGCCCGGACTTCGTTTTCCGGTGGGGGGTGGCAATCTTTCGTCACGACTCCGTCCTTCCCACACTGTGAGCAAAATCTGCGAGGAAGGCGTCGGCCCTCGAACCGAGTGTCGACACGTCTATATTTGTAATTTTATATTTTTAATTAATCTTGGAGCATTAAATATCCAACTCTGGTTCGTAGCCCTTATTTTATTCTTATTTTTTTATATTGTTACACTTTTAACGTTTTCGCTATATCGCTCGGAGATCGTTTTATTTCTAGTTTAATTTTCTTAATTTTTTTTTTGTACAAACCAAAAATTATCATAATGACGCCAGGCTTAAGGAAAAATCGATACATTGAAATAAAATGATTAAAATCCTTATTTGCATATTGAAATCGCTCAGTTATATACTTTAATAATTTAAAAATTAATTTATTATTGGACCAAATGCGAGTAATATTGCATCACGAAACTTTAAATAGATTATATCTTTTACTATAACGTTTGTTACAAAAAATTAATAATTAATGTCATGAGAAACTTAAAACTTGAAATTATGATAATACATCAATTATTGCATTTTAACGATCTTTACGAATTATTTTGAGATTCAATTTATATTAAATGTAATATAATATTGGTAATTGGGAGTAAATTAAAAATTAAAACTCTTATTTAAAAAATAATTAAATTACGAGATGTTCTCCTTATTTTCATTCTAACTTGGAACCGACAATGATTAAATTATATATACATATAGTATACAGGGTGGACCATTTTAATCCATCCAGTCGAATATCTCGAAAATCAAGCCCGGGAGAGAAAAATTTTTCAGACAAAAGTTGTTTGATTTTGAGGGGAACATAAGATGATAACATTGGTTTGACCCCGAGTGGCGTCGTCAAGGGCAGGACAAGATCACTTTGAATTTTTTAAATGGAACCCTCAATTTTTCATTACATGTTCTTATAGCACGCCTCGAGAACTTTTCAAAACACATAAATAAAATATTTTTTTATGAAATAAATCTTGAGTTATGAAGCTTGAAAGTTGGAGTACTGTCGGCATTAGCATCATCCAAGGTGTCCAAACACTAGCTAAAGATGGCC
>NW_012052569.1:0-912 GCF_000956235.1 Wasmannia auropunctata | reverse complement strand
TGCACTCGCTCGCGTAACGTTCGCGCTTCCGCACTCGCGCTCGCGCACGCGCACCGGAAGACCGCGGGGAAATGAAAGGAACACCAAATTAAGAACGCAAAGAACACTCTCTTTATTATAACTGTAAGAACAGAGAACGTGGCGAATAGACAGAGCAGAGCAAGACACGTCCGCACGGCACGACGGCTTGTCTCCAAATCTAATATGTCGTCCGTTTGACAGACGACAACGCGTCGTCAGGGAAACATCCGACAGCTGGACCGGCTCGCTGGTACATCGAACGACGCGGGCGTAGACACGGGCGTAACAATATAAATATGTAAAAAATACATACAAGTAAGAAAAATTCCATAATTATGCTATTCGTAAATAAATTACCTTTCTTGTAATATATAATTATCTTATAAATAAATAAATAACATTTCTTATATATTTTGTCGTGAAGATAGTATTTTCCTACTCTACGTTTACTTTTTAATTTGTTCGATCGTTATTGGGTGTTCATGTACGTGTATATGTTTCAATTATAAAACCCATTTCTACGTATGTAGATTAATTTTAAACTCAGCATAATTTTTTCTTTAATTTTATTCTAACTCTTTTGTCTAAAAAAATTAAAAAATAAATTAAACTAAGATTAAAATTAATTTATTGATTAAAATGAATATATGAAGTTGAGGGTAGAAAACGAAACAATAACTAAATATACACTTGATAACCAATATGTTTATGGAGTTATAAAGAGTGAGTCCAATTAACCCACGTTCCGATAATATTTTAAACTTATCTCAATCGACGTCTAAAAATTTTTTACTACAACTAATAACAAATCTTTTATATTAAATTTAACAATCGGCTATGTATGCTTTCGATTCTCACTCAATTGGAATAATGAAAGTTATAGTTTTTTTT
>NW_012052568.1:0-522 GCF_000956235.1 Wasmannia auropunctata | reverse complement strand
ACTAAAGTTTTTTGCTAATATAAATAATAGGTAAATGAATAACACATGAAAAAAGCAGAAAATCGATTATGTTTGACGGTGCAATTCCAATTCAGTGAAATTTGTAATTTAAACAAGGATTAATGATCGAAAATTAATTATTTAAAAAGTAATAAATTTCATCTTATTTCAGGTAAAAAATCAATTTCTTATAATATTGTTACGCCCGGGGCGGTGAGTATCGCGTTCACGCACTCGCTCGCGTAACGTTCGCGCTTCCGCACTCGCGCTCGCGCACGCGCACCGGAAGACCGCGGGGAAATGAAAGGAACACCAAATTAAGAACGCAAAGAACACTCTCTTTATTATAACTGTAAGAACAGAGAACGTGGCGAATAGACAGAGCAGAGCAAGACACGTCCGCACGGCACGACGGCTTGTCTCCAAATCTAATATGTCGTCCGTTTGACAGACGACAACGCGTCGTCAGGGAACATCCGACAGCTGGACCGGCTCGCTGGTACATCGAACGACGCGGGCGTA
>NW_012052567.1:0-339 GCF_000956235.1 Wasmannia auropunctata | reverse complement strand
AATACGGCCTCATAAATGCGATATTTGCTCATCCAGTTTCAAGCACTTGAACAGTATGAAACAACATCGGATGCGATGGCATTTTAAGAAAAACGAAAATGTAAAAAGTACATTATTTTAAAATCAGATTGAAGAAACTACTAATTGACTAAAGTTTTTTGCTAATATAAATAATAGGTAAATGAATAACACATGAAAAAAGCAGAAAATCGATTATGTTTGACGGTGCAATTCCAATTCAGTGAAATTTGTAATTTAAACAAGGATTAATGATCGAAAATTAATTATTTAAAAAGTAATAAATTTCATCTTATTTCAGGTAAAAATCAATTTCTTATA
>NW_012052566.1:0-388 GCF_000956235.1 Wasmannia auropunctata | reverse complement strand
CAGCCTTATAAATGCGATGTATGCGAGAAAAAGTTTGCATGGAAATCGAATCTGACTGCCCATAAACATCTTCATAGTAGATAGAAATACGGCCTCATAAATGCGATATTTGCTCATCCAGTTTCAAGCACTTGAACAGTATGAAACAACATCGGATGCGATGGCATTTTAAGAAAAACGAAAATGTAAAAAGTACATTATTTTAAAATCAGATTGAAGAAACTACTAATTGACTAAAGTTTTTTGCTAATATAAATAATAGGTAAATGAATAACACATGAAAAAAGCAGAAAATCGATTATGTTTGACGGTGCAATTCCAATTCAGTGAAATTTGTAATTTAAACAAGGATTAATGATCGAAAATTAATTATTTAAAAAGTAATAAA
>NW_012052565.1:0-454 GCF_000956235.1 Wasmannia auropunctata | reverse complement strand
ATATTATGTGATGTCCTTATATATTAATTGGTATTCATCGGTATCGAAATTACTGTTACGTGGATAAGTTGGTACATTATACTTGTATGTTAATAGTCACAAAACTAATTTGCATCGGCACATTTTGACGCATTTGTCGATGAAGGCTCGCAAGTATCAGTGCGATGTTTGTGAGAAGAAGTTTATAAGGAAACGTCATCTGACTGACCATGAACGTGTTCATAGTGGAGAACGGCCTTATAAATACGATATATGCGAGAAGAAGTTTGCAAGAAAAGATTATCTGACTGCCCATAAACGTGTTCATAGTAAAGTACAGCCTTATAAATGCGATGTATGCGAGAAAAAGTTTGCATGGAAATCGAATCTGACTGCCCATAAACATCTTCATAGTAGATAGAAATACGGCCTCATAAATGCGATATTTGCTCATCCAGTTTCAAGCACTTGAACA
>NW_012052564.1:0-421 GCF_000956235.1 Wasmannia auropunctata | reverse complement strand
TATTCTGAGGTGGAATCAGCCATCCGAAACAAAAATCATTTTTATTTCTATGTTTAATCAAATACTTGGCAATTTGTATGATCTCATATTTGTTTTTGGACAATTTTTATTTGTTAAAATAATATTTAGATTAGATGTAAGGTACAATACTTTTTTATATATTTGGCGTAATCTTTTTTTTTTAAAGAGTTTTGGTAGGTATATATATATAATGTTTATATTTATATTGTTAATATAATATAACATATAATATGTTATATTTATGTTGAATGGGAAATTTTAATATTATGTGATGTCCTTATATATTAATTGGTATTCATCGGTATCGAAATTACTGTTACGTGGATAAGTTGGTACATTATACTTGTATGTTAATAGTCACAAAACTAATTTGCATCGGCACATTTTGACGCATTTGTCG
>NW_012052563.1:0-581 GCF_000956235.1 Wasmannia auropunctata | reverse complement strand
TATTGTATATTGAAGATTAAATAAACAATTACGTAATATATTTTAAATCCATTGTTCAGCTATTTCAACTGTGCGCCGAATTAAATGTCCAACTTGAAACGCAGTCATACACTAAAGCAGAAATAGTGAGATCACAACTAAATTAATTTCCAATTTTTTAAGTACGATGCAAATAAGCATTTTAAAAACACTATGAAGAATTTCTATTTTTCACAATAAGTATTTTCTTTATAGTGTTTTAAAGATACTTATTCGTATCATACTTAAAATTGAAGATTTAGTTCTCAATATTTTATTTATTTTTATTTTATCAGTTGCAATTTTTCTTTTACTAATCCATTTTCAGCGACAAAAAATCTAAAAATTACTTTGTCCCGTTCGTGATTTAGAGAAAAAGTTTTGTTGATGGGTGATTAAAAAATAACAATTTCCGAGATACATTTAATCAGAAATAATGAACAAAGAAGGAAGGACACATGTTTAACGTGTGTTAACCAATGTTTACTGACGAATTATTTAATAACCACGTGGTTTTCACAAAATAGAAAAATTATATTTTAACAAAAAAATTAAAAAAAAAA
>NW_012052562.1:0-362 GCF_000956235.1 Wasmannia auropunctata | reverse complement strand
TTGGATGATGCTAATGCCGACAGTACTCCAACTTTCAAGCTTTATAACTCAAGATTTATTTCATAAAAAAATATTTTATTTATGTGTTTTGGAAAGTCTCGAGGCGTGCTATAAGAACATGTAATGAAAAATTGGGGGTTCCATTTAAAAAATTCAAAGTGACCTTGTCCTGTATATATACACACACAAGGTCTGTAAATAAGTGTTGTTTAAAATAATTTATTTGTCGATTTCATCGAAAAATGCTTCAGATGAAAGTGAAACGGTTTGAAGAAAATTTTAATCAAGTTGTTTTGTTTTAAGTGCAGACGCCAAAAAGATATAAAGGACACCTTTACTTTTTTAAGTGGTTAATATGAATT
>NW_012052561.1:0-381 GCF_000956235.1 Wasmannia auropunctata | reverse complement strand
TGTTATTTTAATTGTCTTTATAAAAATCTTATATTACATGGGAGTATTATGTGACAGCTGATCAAATTGTTGAATTGCATTTTTAACACGTGTTCGATGCAGTGAGACATATTATTTGTCCTTGAAAAAATATTATATTACGCGAATCTATTGTGTCACAGCTGCCGTACATCGGCGCTTCACCAAATGCTAAATTGCAGTTTTTACACGTGTTTGACGATGCGATTTCATCGCGAGGCATTATGGCTGCTCGTATAAATGCTCTTATAAATGCTCGCAAGATTTCATATTGTTAAAAATGTCGAGCGAAGGAGGCATGGCTACGTTCGGGCGAGTGTCTCCTCTATGGGGAAGAAGAATCACAACCTCGATATTGTACTG
>NW_012052560.1:0-768 GCF_000956235.1 Wasmannia auropunctata | reverse complement strand
ATTTTGACGTCCTATCCTCGCGATCGTTTCGAAGAATTTCAGCATCGCAATACGAGGAAATTCAAAGGCCACGAGCACACCAACGAGACATTCCGAACGAGCGATCCAGCCAACGAGCATCAGGGATCCAAGGGAAATTAAGCAACAACCTTGTTATTTGGCGGTAAAAATAACTGGCGACCGAATTAGTAAGTAATTCAGTTTATTATCCGGCATTGTCCGGTCACAACCTAACCCAAAAAAAAAAAAAAAAATCGGTCCAACATTTATAAGTCCAAAACACGTTTTACGGCATTCTCTATCCGTCGGTGTTCAAATTTAGTCGATAATTCAAAAATGACACTCCCTTAGGACTTGGAAAAATTCTTAAAAATTTCAAAAAATCGGGCTAAAAATTTTACGTCCAAAATACGTTTCACGACATTCTCTATACGTCGGTGTAATAAAAAATAAGTCGATTTCCCAAAAAAGACACTCGGTCAGGACTTGGAAAGAATTAATAAAATTTCGAAAATTAGGTCCAAAAATCATGGGTCCAAAACACGTTTCTCGACATTCTCTATCCATCGGTGTAGTATCATTTTGAGCGATTTTTCGTGGCCAATTCACCTTTTGGAATAAAGACAAGTACAAAAAGAACAAACAAAAACTACATTTGCTCTACCGATCTTAAACTAATCTATTGTTAAGAAGAGGAAACACAATGGTAAATAAATCACTGTAAAAATTATACTTCTGTTTATTAGTTTTCCTTTATAAATGTAACAT
>NW_012052559.1:0-468 GCF_000956235.1 Wasmannia auropunctata | reverse complement strand
ATCACTTCGAGTGTGCTACAACGGGGCGGCCTACCGTGATACACGAATACGCGATAACTTCCGAGTCGCGAAACCGCGTACACCTCGATGAGCGTGAATCACGCGTCGATACCGAGCATATCCGAGATATAGCGAAGTCGGTAATATTGTAAGTGCGTTGTGTGATTGTGTCGTGTGCGTGTTTAATTGTTATTCAATAAATTCGTTGTTAATATTACACGAATCTTTCTTGTCATTTTGACGTCCTATCCTCGCGATCGTTTCGAAGAATTTCAGCATCGCAATACGAGGAAATTCAAAGGCCACGAGCACACCAACGAGACATTCCGAACGAGCGATCCAGCCAACGAGCATCAGGGATCCAAGGGAAATTAAGCAACAACCTTGTTATTTGGCGGTAAAAATAACTGGCGACCGAATTAGTAAGTAATTCAGTTTATTATCCGGCATTGTCCGGTCACAACCTAA
>NW_012052558.1:0-413 GCF_000956235.1 Wasmannia auropunctata | reverse complement strand
AGATTTTCTCCGATAAATAGTCTTGTTTTATGTTTAATAATAACATGGCAAAAAGCCATTTTGATTCATTGCAATTTAAGACTTTGTGTCCAATAAAAGTTAACGTAGCTTTATGAAATTCAGGATGCAAGTGCATCTTGGCACAATAAGAGTTTCCAACGGAGGAAACTAGAAATAAAATGTAAAATGGCAAAAACGCAACGACTTGCCATAGCTTCGTTACATTCATTAATATCAATAGCGCGATAATGCGTAAAGTCCGATATCCAACCGAGTTGGCGGACAAAATTATAAACTCGCCGAGAAAACGTTATGGCGTACCGCGAGACACGATATAAAATCTTTATATTACATTATTAATATTAAATCGTAACGCAGAATATGAATTTTGATTAAATTCTCGAATCTCAGAT
>NW_012052557.1:0-796 GCF_000956235.1 Wasmannia auropunctata | reverse complement strand
GGGGCTTCGCCCCCTTGGACCCCCACCAGGAGGCTTCGCCCCCTGGCAGGTATTTGGGGGAGCTAAGCCCCCCCAAACCCGCCCCAAAATCCTTGACCCAGAATACACGTGAAAACTACACAAATTGTAATTTTCTTTTTTTCTTAAATGTACTTTTTTCATATATAGTTGTCAATAGTTCGAATTTTTTTGACACGCTCATTTTTTTCCACTTTTCGAGGAGGTCAAAACTTAGAAAGATTTTTCTAATTTAGAACAAAAAATCATAAGTCCAACACACGTTTCTCAACATTCTTTATGGACTGGTATAGTCCAATTTTTGTTCATATTTCCAAATTGAAACTCCCTTCGGACTTAAAAAAAATTTTGAAAATTTCAAAAATTCGATCCAAAAGTTATAGATCCAAAACACGTTTCACGACATTCTCTATCCACTAATATAGTCGAATTTTTCACGATTTTTCCAAGTTGATACATCTTTTGAACTATGAAAAAATTTGGGAAATTTCCAAAATTCAGTCAAAAATTCATAAGTTCAAAACGCGTTTCTCGACATTCTCTATCGATTAGTATAGTCCAATTTTCAGCGGTTATTCTGATCCAACTTACTCTGTTGGAACTTGAAAAAAATTTCAGTTTCAAAATTTTTAACAGTTTTCCTGGCCGCACCGTACCAGATAGAGGCATGACGAAGAGGACCTTTTTCACTCCCCTCGAGGTCCTTCATATGGGAAAATTGAGACTCATGTAAAAAAACAAATACAAAATTTTTTTTAATTTTTTGACAGTTTTCCTG
>NW_012052556.1:0-458 GCF_000956235.1 Wasmannia auropunctata | reverse complement strand
ACAATTATTATTACAAGATATTATGAATATCGTTACTTACCATTGAGAGATGACAGACTTCTGTTGAGCGATTGACATCCTTCCTGGATGACTGTAACAGCTGAAACATAAGATAGAATAATATTAGTGAAGAAACAAAGAATATATTTAGTCTAATACTTACCTTATTTGATCTGAACCGGAGGGTTATCAGCTTGTATGGATTCTGAAAAATAGATAACCAACATTAAGAGTTTTGCCACAATTTTCATTTATTTTACATTCTTACGTTGCAGCCATTGGTTGGTCCTGACCGATCCTGACCAGTTTTGGTTGACTACCTGAAACAAAGTACAAAGATATTAATATACAAATAACCACAATATTTTCTACTTACCATTTTTAGTTGCGAGGGTAGTGTCTTCACGTTGGAAATCCACAATTGATTAAAGAAAACAGAAACCTGAAAAGAGACACTG
>NW_012052555.1:0-314 GCF_000956235.1 Wasmannia auropunctata | reverse complement strand
TCTTCATGCAAACTGGAGGGGACTCGGGAATCTTGAAGGAGGGATTGAGTACCTTCCAACCACCAGAGGCTCCAGCTCGGACCACCCGAAGTGGGAGGAAAGGCGAAAAAGAAAGTAAGTCTTTACACAAACTGGAGGAGATTCTAGATTCTCAAAGAGAGACTCGAATACGTTCGACAGACCAGAGACGCTCCACTTTCAAGCAGCCGAAATAGGAGAAAAGGCGGAAAAAAATAAATAAAAATAACAAATAGTATACACCTACATAACATTTAAACTGAATTAAAATACCTAGACACTTACCTCCTCGACGA
>NW_012052554.1:0-528 GCF_000956235.1 Wasmannia auropunctata | reverse complement strand
TCCGGCTTCACCCTTCTTGACCCTATAAACAATGACATGACAAAAAAAGAAAAAAGAAAAAAAAAGATATATCTAAAATATAGAAAAATTTACAATAATTGGGCGCCACAATTCAATTCAAAGTCCTCCTCCGTAGCGACTATCGGTCGCACCGTCTCCAAATAAATGTAACGAGCCATTTTCTTTTCTAAAACAGATTACACTACATTAAAGCCATTATTGAAAATAGGACGAAAATACAAAAACTAGTCCATTATTTATTATGATCAGTTCTGGAATAAAAAAAATACAGTAATTACAGATTTACGCTACAATACAGACGAGTAAAAATAAGAGAAAAGGCGGAAAATAATATAAGTCTTCATGCAAACTGGAAGGGACTCGGGAATCTTGAAGGAGGGATCGAGTACCTTCCAACCACCAGAGGCTCCAGCTCGGACCACCCGAAGTGGGAGGAAAGGCGAAAAAGAAAGTAAGTCTTTACCCAAACTGGAGGAGATTCTAGATTCTCAAAGAGAGACTCGAATA
>NW_012052553.1:0-388 GCF_000956235.1 Wasmannia auropunctata | reverse complement strand
AACACAAAAATTTATAAATATTTCGTAAATTAATCAATGATCTATGTATATGTATTCACCTTGTTTGCTTCCAACGCCTCTAGTCCTCCCAGAAGGAGCACCCCGACTCGTCTGGGCCGCGTCTCCTTCTGGGAGGATTGAGAACCCGCTCCACAAGCTCCCTCCCGATGCGTACCTCCCTTTCTCTCCCCATGTCCGTGAGTACATACGGGCGACAGCGCTCCCAATGTATGAGTCGCCCTCCGGCTTCACCCTTCTTGACCCTATAAACAATGACATGACAAAAAAAGAAAAAAGAAAAAAAAAGATATATCTAAAATATAGAAAAATTTACACTAATTGGGCGCCACAATTCAATTCAAAGTCCTCCTCCGTAGCGACTATCGGT
>NW_012052552.1:0-1191 GCF_000956235.1 Wasmannia auropunctata | reverse complement strand
GGGAGCGAAAGAGGGAGAGAGAAAGAGAGAAACAGGAGAGAATGTACAAGGGGAAACCGATACGAGTGGACGTACGCGGAAGAGGAGCGTCGGTGGAGAAGGGTTCGCGCGCGACACACTCTGCGGCTGCGTTGAGTTCGACTCACGTAGTAAGTACTCAATTCGCGATGAAATATCGCGGCGACCATCGGCCATGCGCGGACGATCATAACGGGTTGCCCGCACTTAACCGGCTGCCGCACGCAACTTCCGCTTTCGCGGTCCTCCACCTCGATCTTTCTCTCCCGCGCCGCCCCGCGCCATTCCTCCTCTCGTTCGTTCTCCCGTCGCCTTCTCTCTCTTTTTCTCTACTCGTGACATTCGTATTTCTTCGAGAGCCGTCTCGTGGAGCGGGGAAAAAAGCGCGGTGTCAAACGAGGCGAAATTTATTAGGGGCGCTTCCCGCGCCACAATAGCCTTAATAAGGTTTAATTTAAATACGCTTTTTCTCTCGCTCTCTTCCTTTTCCTCTCTCTCAGAAAAGCGACACGATCGGTGATACGATCGTTGTATGATCAAATATCGAGAGAGAGAGAGAGAGAGAGAGAGAGAGAGAGACACTTTCGTATTAAATGAAATTAAATTACTCATTTAATGCAGGAATATTTTACTGTCGGCCTCGTCTTTTCTGCTGGAAGAATTATGTACAAGAATATGCATTTTTGTACGTGGATCGCATAATATCGCGTGTTTCCCCTTTGCGCGAGAGCGTAATATCATTATTACAGGATTAAGTTTCTCTGTGCACATTTATGTAATGCAAACAGAAAGGAATTCGTGACAGCCGCGTATGTGAGACGAAAGGAAAGATAATTTCAAGCAACATTTTAGAAAATTCCTCTATTGTGCTCCGTCGAGCGTCGTGCTGAAATTCGGAGAAGTCACAGCGAGGGAAACTGACATCGCTAATCTTGCTCTCTACCAAGCCTCGGTGATAAACTAGCAGGAGTTGAAGTTCCTAACTAAAAACTATTTTTTTTCTTCGAAAAGACGCTACTCTCTGAAGAATTCCGAATTTGAATTAAAAATCTGTAGGCATATTACGTACCACAATCAATTTTTGAATTAAATCTTATAAATAACAAATAAATATATTAGTTAGACTTGATTCTGCTCATTTTGCTTCACTAACTTGTAAGACGTTTTTAAATT
>NW_012052551.1:0-386 GCF_000956235.1 Wasmannia auropunctata | reverse complement strand
ATGGCGATTGAGCTGGTTTCAGCGCCTTCTGGAAAGTGGACATTGAACTACCAACTAGAGAAACCAATGAGAAGCACGCTTTCCGTCCAACGCGTGCTTCTCATTGGTCTCTCTAGTTAGTAGTTCAATGTCCACTTTTCAGAGGCGCTGAAACCAGTTCGATCGCCATCGCAGCTAAATCGCGGGCATGACCACTCTCCCCTAACTTGCAACCTTTGAGTATACAGGGTGTTCCGTAACGCTTAATTAATATTTCAAGGCGTGAAAAAGAATGAAATTTTGAATTAAAAGTTCCTCTTTCAATTTTGGCTCAGACCATTATTTACAGAGTTATGAACAAATAAAGTTAATCAATCAGATCGCGCTTAGCCGGAGTATGCAGGAGC
>NW_012052550.1:0-692 GCF_000956235.1 Wasmannia auropunctata | reverse complement strand
TACCGACAATTGCAGTTGGAACGATAACTTCGAAAATACTCAACGGAATTAAAATCGCTTTTACAGGATTGAAATAGACATAAAATGTAATGGGGCGAGCTATTTTGTTGTAGTAAAAACGACAAAAAATTAAAAAATTATCTTTTTTCGAATCGTACAGCAATTATAACCTATCACTTGACGTAAACATTTTATTGGTATAAAAGTTCTGTAGCTCATACGTACAAAATAAATATAAGCTCGCCCCCTTCGGATTACAGGAACAAATAATACAAGACCTTTTGAGCTACGATTGAAAGCTTAGAAAAAGGTTTATCGTTCCAACTGCAATTTATGGTAATTCGCACTTAGCCAAAGTAAAGACAGCAAAAATTGCGTCTGGCAGTAAGTGCCGAATTTTCCAAAAGATGGTATTTCAATAAGTTAGATAAGGACATTCCACGTATTTGAGTGAGACCAAAAGATATTGTAAGAAGTTCATTTAGAGATACCACTGACACTGAAAAGTCTACTTTATCGACTTCGTACAAATTTGGCCGACCTTTCAGCATCCTCTTAAGGCGATGCTGGAAGGTCGGTCATATTTAGTGATATTTGTGCGAGGTCGATAAAGCAGTCTGCTCAATTTCATGACAACATTTGATTAATATGAAAATTCTATAGTTTATATGTGCAAATTGAAAGTATGGCAC
>NW_012052549.1:0-849 GCF_000956235.1 Wasmannia auropunctata | reverse complement strand
AGAGAGAGAGAGAGAGAAAGATGTGGAGGTTCCCAAGACCTAATACATAGGTCTCTGATCTCGCGTACTTGGTCGAACGAGCTAATGGAAAATTCCGTGCACACACGAGCGCGGCTGAATCTCCCACGGTCCTAGTGCACTGTACGCTCCGCTGACCGACAACGACCACCACTTTGAGCGTCGCGACGCACTCACGACGACAGATGACGGGAGAGACTCACCTGCCAGAGGCGGTTGGCTGAAGGCCCTCGCGGTGACTGCGCCCCGGCTTCGGCGGAAAAGGGTGTGAAGCGTGGACGCGGAGAAGGGACGGAGGGCGGATTGGGATCCCCGGAGTGAGAGAAAGAGGGAGACAGGGGATAGACGGACGGATGCGGCAACGGCGGCGCCGACGGAGGGTGGACCCGTTTTCAAGGGAGACAACGAGCCCGGGCCTCTCCTCAACTCGGGCGCGCGCCGAGCCGTGCGAGATGAGCGGAGGCAAGAGACGAGGGCTAATTCGAGTAGCCGCCGAGAAGCGAACGGGACCGCGCTGCAATCAGTCGGGTTGTGTTATCGGAGCGCCACGAGAATGGGGGTAGAATCACGATCGCCGCCCCCAGCATCCCGGAGACTGAGGCTGGCCGGGAGGTCTCTTCCCGGGCAACGGCAGCTTCTCGCACAAGCGCAATGCGAACGCGAGAGCTTTTGGTCTATATAGAGCCGCGGGGGTGCTCTTTTCTCTCTCTCTCTCTCTCTCTCTCTCTCTCCTTCTCCCTCTCCCTCTTCCCCTCTCTCTTTGATTCTCTCTAACTCTCTCTATCTCTATCTCCATCTCTATCTCTCTCCCTTTTGCTCTCTCTCTCTCTC
>NW_012052548.1:0-1086 GCF_000956235.1 Wasmannia auropunctata | reverse complement strand
AACAAAATAATGCGTAATATAGACGAGCACACCTGGCAAGGCTTCGACGACGCCAGCGAGTCCTGCAAAGGAACCGCCTCCGCGTGACGAACCACCTCTGGAACCGGTGAATGGCATAGTTCAACCACCGGTTGTTCCGCCACCCAATCGTCCAGGACGTATCACGAATCAATTGCAGTTTTTGCAAAAGGGTGTTTTGAAGCCAGTATGGAAGCATCAGTTTGCCTGGCCCTTCCAACAACCTGTCGATGCGAAAAAACTCAATTTACCGGTATGTTTAGATTATATCTTTTGAATATTAAAAATTGTATATTGAATTATCATGCGTACAATATACATAAATTTGTAAAATGCTTTACAATAATTTTGTTATTGTGTAGATAATTGCACAAAACACATTTTTTTTGTTTAACAGGACTATCACAAAATCATCAAAAAACCAATGGACTTGGGCACAATCAAAAAGCGGTTGGAGAATTCGTACTACTGGAGTGGGAAAGAATGCATTCAGGACTTCAATACTATGTTTACCAATTGTTATGTCTACAACAAACCAGGGGAGGATGTTGTGGTCATGGCACAGGCTCTCGAAAAATTGTTCCTTACAAAGGTATATTTCTTTTTATTACGATAACATTTCTATATTCTCTAAATAAGAACATATTAGTTAAAAAATTGAAGAAAGAACACACACACACACACACACACACACATCATTCGCTCTGATAGACTAATAATCTACTGTCAAAGATACACTCAGATTGTCTGGCAGTTAAGCCGTTCGTTAAAATGAAATAAATTACATTGTAGTTGAAATTAATATCTCGAGAGTCCATATGAACTGTGTTATTATAAGTTGCCCTGAAAATAAATTTAAAAAATGTCCAAATGCATATTTTCGATCTTATAATTGTGGTAATGGTTACAACAGCGAATCCAGATCTCGTGAAATTATTTAAAAACAAACTATTACTAAAATATCTTGAGTGTATGCAAAAGAATTGCAAGGATATATTGAGCGTGTACATATAAAAAAGTGTTTGTAAAAGATTGATATATGTATTTACCATAGTTTGAAAATAATTT
>NW_012052547.1:0-5043 GCF_000956235.1 Wasmannia auropunctata | reverse complement strand
TAATAACGAGATTTTTGAATTTTTTATATTAAAGTAGCTCTAAACTTTCGTCTTATTTTAATATAAAATCGACTATTATATACCTGTAGAAAACTTAATCATTCCCTTATTAGCAAGTGACACCAATAAACGTATGTCGAAGTCAAACTTGGAGTCTGCATCAATATTTTTCAATGTGACATCAATATCGAAATGAAGTTTATCAGGGGATATGTTAACAGACTTCACTTCAAGATTGCAAAATCCTTTTATTTTTAAATCTTCGAGATTTAATTTAAGATTATCTGTGTTAAAAATAACCATTTTGTCAATAGTTATTGGCTCGACCGGAGAAATGTCAAATTCCGACATCCCTAAGCAGGCCTGATCCTTTGCAATCATGATGCTGTGCAGAATACATTCATTATATTTGGGATCTTTGAGGCCACAGACACGAATGTAAGATGCTATGAAGAATATAAATCATTTATTTTACTTGAAACTTTATAAT
Organism: Wasmannia auropunctata; assembly: GCF_000956235.1. Taxonomy (NCBI): domain Eukaryota; kingdom Metazoa; phylum Arthropoda; class Insecta; order Hymenoptera; family Formicidae; genus Wasmannia; species Wasmannia auropunctata. Next base: position 4,553 of record NW_012052547.1, on the reverse strand, counting down.
AAATTGTCTAAGATGTATAAAATGAGTTGGAATATAACAATTACTTTGAAATGGAAAGAATATCTTTTTGACAATACATTTTAAATATAATAAATGCATGAATAGAATTTGTCCCTATAATATTTAAACTACTTTAATAATATTTAAAGAAATTGTTATTAAAGTATATAGATTTCTCATTATATATTTTTAATAGAATAACTGTTAATTCTTTGTCATTGGATTACAGAAAACTTATAATAAATCAAATTCAATATAGACTCAATAATATAAATTAAAGAAATGTTTTAAAATTTTCATAAAAATATTTAGTAATATTAAGGAGAATAAAGCGGAGAGCAGGAGAAGTTCCCAGTCCAACGCGAAGATGATTTATTTCGTCACCTCAACAGAGTTTGTGTCTATGTATTTTTTTTTTTTGACATGCAGAATGAGTCATTAACAATTAATTGATTAACAATATTGCTTTTTGAAGTTGATTTGTCCCATCGTGGCTTTTTGTAACTATTAATATTAACTTCAAATATTAATCGTAAAAAAAACGTGAAATATTTCAATTTAAAATGATACTTCGATTGATGCAGAATTTAAAGTTATGAACTTTCTACTACACCTAATACTATTTCCAAACAAATGATTTTTTTTCCCTATTTTATAGAAAATTAATATTATGCATATACGTACATCGTGACGGAAATAAATGTGTCGCAAATGTTATTATTTACTTACGTAGTTCCTCTGCGGCATATGCCGTTAGAAGCACAAAAGCAAAGAGTGCAGCAAACATTTTTTGATCGAACATTTTCTTGCACTGTTAGTACACAAAACCACTCCGGAACGATCTTAACAAATGTGCGGAAATAAATCAAGTGACAAACTAATCGTGCTTCTATAATATATACACTGCATCCCTCTTTTTGAATGTGCTCTCAATACTCACTCTAATTCACAGCACATGCGTAGAATAAAAATATTCAACTAATGTAATCAGTAATGTATATGTATCTCCTTCTCTGCGCACAATCATTTGATCAAGTAATTTGAGGTGGGAGAAGAGGAAATTATAATTTTTAACTGTAGCAGAAAACGTGGGAGAACTAAGTAGAGGAATTATGAATCTTGATTTGTTCTTTATATAGCTTATCCTCATAAATATTTATTCTTTTCTGTATCTAGATTGATATTATTATTTTTTCTTTTTCTGTAATTATACCATTCATTTTACGTTCTTGTAACACTTATTTCAATGTTAAAAGTATAAAAAATCTAACTATAAAAATTTAAAAAATTAACAAGAGGTATAAATTATTCTTTCTATTAAAAAAATTCTGTTTAAATTGCAAGTTTTAAATTAAATATTTTCTTTTTAATATAATGTTATTTACAGATAATAAGGAAATCTGAATATTTATATACTTTTTTTAATTTGAGCGTCTCACAATCACATTATATAAAACTTTTCTCCTTCTTTTTAAGAATTGAAAATCATATTTGCAATGAAACAAAACTTACATAAAAAAAGTATAAATCCGATCTTAATATTCTCTGTATTTTTCATGTATAATCGCACCGTTAGCCTGTCTCTTTATGGAATAATATTGCTGCAAATAAAGTTTTGATTAAATATATTTCTCTTGCATATTCCAAAATTGCCGATAATATTAGTTTGATTAAAGTCATACTGTTCGGATTAGAGTTAACAAAATTATAAAAATTCATAAGAAATAAGATTATTTAACATTTTTTTTATATAAAAAAATAAATTATAAATATACAAAAATTTTTTTATTTTTCAAATTTGCAGTATTTACAACGTATTACGAATTAATATGCTGCATTTGTTTTAAATCATTTATGTTAAATCAAATCATAATTTGTTTAAAAAATCATTAAATTTTGTGTTGTAAATATCAAATAAAAGTGATACCATTATTGTCAGATCAACTCTTGAGCATGATATAAACACAATTCGTTGAAATAAATGGCCTATCCTTTCTTTTATTAAAATTTCCAAATAATACAATGAACAGTTACTTATACAAATGAGAGGAGTTGAGCGTGTTGATCATTAAAATTTAATTAACTTAATAAATTTAATATAGATTTTCCATACATAAGTATACAAATATAATTTATCTTCAAATGATATTAAGTAAGCGAAAAATGAAAATAAATCGGAAGTACAATTTAAATCAACGTTATTTTATAAGCATAATTATATTATTCTTATTGCATTAGGTGATTTTGCCACTTAAGTATCGATATCAAATTGTATTAAATAATTTATATATAAATTATAGCATTAAACATACATAATATATAAATATACATTCGTGTTATAATTTTTTGCTCAGAAAAGTAAGAAAGTTAGTGAGAATGAGATTTTTAAACCGATAGATGGCTAAAGGAAATGTATAATATACAGGATGTCCTAGAAAAATCATATGTCGTTTTACTGGCAGATTCTGGGGAGCATTCTAAGACGAAAACTCTTATACGAATATATCAAGGCTATAATATTTTTCAAATTAAGTGTAAACGATTTAAGTTAATCAATATTAGTGGCTGAAATTTACTTGCTCAGCCACGGCACATTCCTTGATAGACTCTTTTTTAAATATCAATACTGACACGAAACTAACTTCGTAACTAAATAACCTAATGACTAATTAATTACTGATTAGCTGTATTATTTTTAATTACTGACTAGCTTAATTCAATCCTTTGCTCAGAAAAGTAAGAAGTTAGTGAAAACGGTATTTTTGAACCTAATAGATGGCTAAAAGAAATGTATATAATTATACAAATAAATTAACAAAAGAAGAAAAAAAAGAAGATGCCAAATGACCGACAAACGGAAGAAGCATTATTTCACTGCAGCAAAAACTATTATATTTTATCGCATGCATATACGTACATATACTGATTGTAATGCGAGTAAAATGTAGTATGTTTATATTGAAACTTTTCATTGTATCGTAACATTGACAGACAGTATTGCGTGCGTGCGGATCAAGTCTCACACAAATCAATTGAGGTTCTATATATTATAAAATCATCTTTGTTTGAAACGTCCTCTCACTCTAAGGCTGATGGCAGAGAACAAAACATAAGCGCTTAGGTCTGCCGTAGTCATAGGTATATAGAGAAAAACGTACATATAATTCGCATCTACACAAAAACCTTTAATCACGTCGGAAATGCATATACGTTTCTACGCATACGTTTTTCTCTACCTTATTCTATACATCTACGACCACACAGATGTAAGCGCTTACGTTTTGTTCTCAGTCATCAGCTTTATTCTGAATATTCTAATACATATATGTAGAATAAAAGTCCTTTATTTATTTTATTTCATTTGCTTTCATACTCTGCACACGATCGCATGATTGGACGTTAGATATAGTAAAGTAGGAGAGCCAGAGCGGAACTAATTTTCATTTTACAGGAGAGCGAGAGATTTATTGTTAATAGAGATTTAGAAGTAGATAGATAATCTAGAATAAAAAGATACTGGATAGAATACAATTTTTTTAAATACATTTTCTTATTTGCATTTGTGATCTTTCCTTGTTCCATTCATTCATTTATTCTAACTTCACAGCTTTATTCCAAGCTTCTCTTAAGAAGTATCCATAATCATCGTATCACATTAGACAAACGAGCAGTCAATAAAAAATAAAATAAATAATAAATTTTTATTTAGGGAAGTTTGATTTAAAATATTTTACATTAGTTTATATCAGTATACTTGTATTTTATTAGTTTAAATAATGTAAAAGTGTACAGTTTGTATTTATTTAATATATATATATATATATATATATATAAGGACAGAAAATGATTTTAAACATCTTTTTGTTGCAGATACATAAATAATATAGATTATAAATTTGCGGAAATTTAGATAACAGGTTATTAACTTTTAAATATCAGAGTTACAAGTAAATAACAAAAAGTAACATCGCAATCTTTATTAAATATTTCTTAATAATTTTGTGATCATTACATACAATTCAACGTCATTACAACATCATTACAACACAATTAATAATTTTGTTCCATAAATGTAGCTTTCAAAGTGATATTGTGATAAGTAACATTTTTATTTAATTATTATTCCATGATGTATCAACAAATCGATACTGTTGTACTAGCAATTTGTCAATAAACAATGTTTCATTAATCAACTCAAATAAAGTACTATACATATATATCGCCAACTTTTTTAAATATTGTTATTTTTAATAATTAAAATATATATTGCACGTAATGTATTTCAATTATTCTTTTGTCGGATGCATTATAGGATGCACAGAGCAACTTTGTGACAAAAGGTTTCTGCAGTTATAGATGATTTATATCTGTTCGGGAAACAATTGCTCAAATCTGTTATAGGTTACCTTGTTAATAATTGAAATCATTAATTCGGAGACCTTTTTTTCTAATACCGGCGTAACTATATTAATAATATCATTGACATTCTCGTTAATAGTATTCTTTATCGCTTCGTATAGATAAACCAAGTCCTTCTCGCTTTCATCAAAATC
>NW_012052546.1:0-523 GCF_000956235.1 Wasmannia auropunctata | reverse complement strand
TTTGTCAATCTTCAAAAATTAATATCTCGTTAACGATTGCGAATTTTGCAAAATGATAGAGGACTTTTCGATCCAGTTTAATCTGCTCTACCAGCCCACGAGATATTATCCGGTTATTACCGGACACCCTGTATATATATACATATATGTATATATATATATATATATATGTGTGTGTTGTACGTATAATATACGTTTTTCTCTCAAACCTCGCGATTTCCAAGTATTTGACTGTCAAATATAAAATAAGACTATATACAGGGTGTCCCGTATAAGTGGCCACCCCTTTTTATCTCGTAAACTAATAGAGATAGATCTAATAAATATAATATCAAATTAAACGGCTCTGACTAAACTTTATTGTAAGCACAGTGATGATCACTTAGAAATATTATCTATGTTAGAGAGCGGAAAAACATGATTAATTTTTGCACGGTAACGTGACAATTTTAATATGATAAAAATTGTAGCGTTTCTTTTAACGAATACAACGATGTATGATATAACGAAATTATTTTACGAA
>NW_012052545.1:0-655 GCF_000956235.1 Wasmannia auropunctata | reverse complement strand
AGACGTGTGCTCTTCCGATCTATTGGCGCCTTTTATTGATATCAAATCTTTCATTTAAAGTACAAGGAGATAGTAATTTTATATTGTAACTTTTATATTGTAAAATAAGTGATATACATATCATTTAAATAGAGACCGGAATTTAAAATACAAAAAGAGATAACAATACTTTTATTTTGTAAAAATAAGATGGTACTGCTTAAATTTTAATTTTTAATTATACAGGGTGTCCGGTAATAACCGGATAATATCTTGTGGGCTGGTAGAGCAGATTAAACTGGATCGAAAAGTCCTCTACCATTTTGCAAAATTCGCAATCGTTAACGAGATATTAATTTAGAAAGATCGGCGAATAAACGCATATCCGTCCGCCATACCGCTGAATGCAGGCGCGCGGCGAGATACAACTGTCCTACCACTATCGTCAACTATCGGCTAGCAACTACCAGCGGTGGGGCGGTCGTATCTCGCCGCGCGCTTGCATTCAGCGGTAGGCGGACGGATACGCGCTTATTTGTCAATCTTCAAAAATTAATATCTCGTTAACGATTGCAAATTTTGCAAAATGGTAGAGGACTTTTCGATCCAGTTTAATCTGCTCTACCAGTCCCACGAGATATTATCCGGGTTATTACCGGACACCCTGTATATATAT
>NW_012052544.1:0-355 GCF_000956235.1 Wasmannia auropunctata | reverse complement strand
TCCTTATCCGGCTACGGCTTTTGTTTTAATTTTTTGCATACATTTGTATGAAACGCAATCGCTTCTCTTGATCCAGTATTTTACATTGTGTTGTACTTATTTGTATTTTACTGTCGTTATTTCGACTAACTATCATGTTATTGTATGTTAACATTTATAAAAAAAATATTTTCATCTTTTTGATAACTTTATTGATCTGATCTATCACGGATATGTATTTATTAATATCGAGTAGTCATGGATCATCCCGAAGTGTCTGCAAGTTCTCAATCACAGAAGTCAAGCAGCGTTGACGGCAGTCGTGGCTTAGATGGGTGACTTAGTTGAAAAATAGCGATTAAAACCGATTAAAAAA
>NW_012052543.1:0-636 GCF_000956235.1 Wasmannia auropunctata | reverse complement strand
TTAAAAAAATTGGAAAAGAAAATTCTTTTTTTTTAAGTATCAAGTACCCATTTCAAAAATTTGAAAAAAATTACATGTTATAGAATAGCATCTAATAATTTTACGGCAAAATTTTTGTGGTAGTACAAGACCGATAAGATAGCTAAAAAAAATAAATAAAAATATTTTATTTTTTTTGCAATGTTTCTGGCCTCAAAAAAATCTTTGAAATTTTTTTACAAATGTATCTTGTCTACATCTACAACATATTTTTTTTTATGAAAATTGATTTAATTGATTGAGCCGTTTAAAAGATATAAATTTTTTTTAAATTTTGATTTTTATTTTTCACACCCCAACGGTTGAATATTAAGGGCTAACATTTGGTAAAATTGTAACTAATATTGATAGCAACTAAACTGTAAAAAATAGTCATGATCGGCGCGGGGGCAGATCGCCCCTCCTTATCCGGCTACGGCTTTTGTTTTAATTTTTTTGCATACATTTGTATGAAACGCAATCGCTTCTCTTGATCCAGTATTTTACATTGTGTTGTACTTATTTGTATTTTACTGTCGTTATTTCGACTAACTATCATGTTATTGTATGTTAACATTTATAAAAAAATATTTTCATCTTTTTGATAACTTTATTGAT
>NW_012052542.1:0-830 GCF_000956235.1 Wasmannia auropunctata | reverse complement strand
GTTTTACCTACATCGAACATTGATACAACGTAGACTCACACCGATATTTGAAAATATCGAAGTTTGAAATATCGATGTAAAATATCGATATTGTATCGCCATCCATACACAAAAATGAACCGACCCGGCTAAGAACGACGTGCAATTTCCTTAGAACATATATTACTGGAAGGAGAATTGCGGCTAGAGGTGTGCGAATCAAGCATTTGCATGGTCAAATCGAATCGAATCTCTTTAATTCAAATACGAATCGAATCTGAATCAAATTTTCCCAGATTAACATTACATTAGGCGATCGATTCGAAATCGAACCATTGTTGATTCGAAATTTTCGAACTATTCGATTTCGAATCTTGCAGATTCAAAGAAACGAACTCGGATCGAATCTACTGTGATTCGATTCGATTTAGCCACTTAATTGCAAAATCTTTAGAGAATGTGCTCATAATTGAATGAAGGTATTATATATGTTCAATTATACATTTCTTAAGTTATGCGTTAAAAATTGAGTTAGCTCTTCGTAGTGGACCGATAAGATGGTTTTAAAAAATCAGGAAAAGAATATTTTTATTAAGTATCAAGTACCCATTTCAAAAATTTGAAAAAAATATATGTTGTAAAATAGCATCCAACAATTTCACAAAAAAATTTTCGTAATGGTATAGGATTGATGAGATGGTTAAAAAAATTGGAAAAGAAAATTTCTTTTTTTTTAAGTATCAAGTATCCATTTCAAAAATTTGAAAAAATTACATGTTATAGAATAGCATTTAATAATTTTACGGCAAAATTTTTGTGGTAGTACAAGACCGATAAGATAGCTAAAAAAA
>NW_012052541.1:0-706 GCF_000956235.1 Wasmannia auropunctata | reverse complement strand
CTCTCTCTCTCTCTCTCTCTCTCTGCCTGCGTTAAGTGCGTGTAAAACATTTTATCGGCAGTTTTTATACTAATACTTAAATATTTAGAATTTTTTATTTTTTTATGGTAGACGGTATGAAGTTTTTATTGATATAGTTTATTTATCTTAATAATAATACTTGATAATTTAAGATATATGGCATATACAGGGTGTTTATAAAGTCCCACTCGGACCTAATATCTCGGAAACGGTTTTAGATATGGAAAAATGTTTCAAACAAAAGTTGTTTAACTTCAAGGGGGACATAAAATGGCACCATTGATTTGACCTTAGGTGGCGCTGTCAAGATCAGGGAAAGGTCATTTCAAATATTTTAAATGGAACCCCCCATTTTTTATTACATATTCTTGTAGCTTACTTCGAGAGCTTTCCAAAATACATAGATAAAATATTTTTTGATTAAGTAAATCTTGAGAATAAAATTGACTTTTAAAAAAAAGTAAAAAAAGGGTGTCAAGTGTAAGCGCGCTACTTGAAAAAAAAACTGCTAGACCTAATAAAAAAAGCAATAAGTAAAAAATTTTAAAGTAATAAATTTAATCAGAAATTTAAATTGATTAAAAAGCGCCGAGTGTTTTTACATAAAAATTATTTCATTAAAATTTAATTTTTTCATTTTGCATTATACATACATGTCGCTTGAGTTGTAAAGTAATCATTTTAT
>NW_012052540.1:0-698 GCF_000956235.1 Wasmannia auropunctata | reverse complement strand
TCCAATGTATTCACTGTAATATTTTATTCAGAAAGAAAATCAATCCGCCGCTCTACTGCCGCAAAGTCGGCAGCTACGCAGAAACGCCTGCGTGAGAGAAACGAGGATCAGAAACGAAAGACAAAAGTTGTAAAGCACGATGTGTGGAAACCCACTCAGGAGGAATTGCTGGAAGAAGCGTTGCAAACGGAGGAGCTTAATACGAAGTCATTGGGTATGTATGAAATAAATTTAACAATACTCTTCATTTAGGCATTTTCTCTTTGTCTAAGGCCTGACTTTGATCAACTACAATTAATTTCATGGACGATTAGTTTATTGGAATTGACCAATCGCATTTGTTGTTAAGCGAAATGATAAATGTGATTGGTCAATTCCAATAAACTAATCGTCGATGAAATTAATTGTAGTTGATCAAAGTCAGGCCTTAGACAAAGAGAAAATGCCTAAATGAAGAGTATTGTTAAATTTATTTCATACATACCCAATGACTTCGTATTAAGCTCCTCCGTTTGCAACGCTTCTTCCAGCAATTCCTCCTGAGTGGGTTTCCACACATCGTGCTTTACAACTTTTGTCTTTCGTTTCTGATCCTCGTTTCTCTCACGCAGGCGTTTCTGCGTAGCTGCCGACTTTGCGGCAGTAGAGCGGCGGATTGATTTTCTTTCTGAATAAAATATTACAGTGAATACATTGGA
>NW_012052539.1:0-962 GCF_000956235.1 Wasmannia auropunctata | reverse complement strand
TTAATTTGATATTATATTTATTAGATCTATCTCTATTAGTTTACGAGATAAAAAGGGGTGGCCACTTATTTTGGGACACTCTGTATATATATATATCTATATATATACATAAGGTGATATTTATAAACATGTATAAGTAAGTTTATATCATCTTTTCAATTTCTTATAATCTTAACGAATATTTTACCTCAAGTTCGTTTTTCTTTACAATGATTTCTTCCTGAAGTTGTCGCGCCTCTGTTTCCGTCCTCTCTCGAACTCTTTTCTCTCGTGACAGTTCATTCAATTGCATGCCGATAGTTTCTTGCATTTCCATCATTCGCTTATCAAGCTCACTATTTTTTTTTTCAAGCTCTTCCGCATAAATAGTCAAATTTTTCATACGTTGCCGTATAGTCTCCATTTCGCCAATGAGTATCTCTCTTTCCTTCAACAAATTCTCTGTTTTCTTGCTAATGGTAATGCTGTAATTGTAAAACTTTTAAAAAAAAGATGCATTTAAAAGTGACTAAAATGGAAATTAAGATTTTTTTTTACACATATTGCCTACACATTCTAAACTATACAATAATATATATATATATATACGTATATATACACAGGGTGTCCCCGTATAAGTGGCCACCCCTTTTTATCTTGTTAACTAATAGAGATAGACCTAATAAATATAATAGACCTAATAAATATAATATAATATAGACCTAATAAATATAATATCAAATTAAACGATCTGACTAAACTTTATTGTAAGCATAGTGATCACTTAGAAATATTATCTATGTTAGAGAGCGGAAAGACATGATTAATTTTTGCACGGTAAGTTGATAATTTTAATATGATAAAAGTTGTAGCGTTCTTTTTAACGAATACAACAATGTATGATATAACGAAATTATTTTACGAATTATAAGAGTTATTTTGGTTTAAAATTTTGCAGGAGGCTACTACCTTTTCAATTTCGG
>NW_012052538.1:12186-13822 GCF_000956235.1 Wasmannia auropunctata | reverse complement strand
ATTGTAAAGTCTAAAATTTAAAACATTTTAATTATCGATCAAGATTCGCTTTGACTGTGTTGTCGTTATCTCATATTAATTATTTGTAAAATTTAAACTTGCAGTTAAAAAAATGAGTTTTGAAAAAAATTTTTCCAAAAATATAAATATTCATGAACAATCCGAAGAAGCTGCAAGTACTTCTTTTAGTACTATAAATCAGTCAATAACTGATGAAATTATAGATTCAGAAGATTTACTGAATCAATTAACAACAAATGATGTATTAGATAAAATTGAAATGTATGACTCAACGGTGTAAGTACTTTATTAAAACGTAATGTGTGTGTAATGTATTTTATTATAATACTATACAGTATGAGTAATTATGTATTACACATTAATTTTCTGTTATTTTCTATACTTTTTATGTTAATAATAATTATATAGTAACAATTTATATAACAAAATAAAATAATAAAATAATAATAAAATAATAATAAAAACATTCTATAATTTCTACAGGGAAATTATTGGTTACATTGATAACATTGAAGCCACATGTAATGTTAGTAAAAACCAACATTACAAATTTTACAAATTTTTTTTAAATAATGGAGCTGGGAGAAGAATTCAAATCGTTGCTTGGAACGATGATGTTGATCGCGTTGAACAATTGATTCAAACGAATTATGTAATTTATTATAATTTTAATTGTTAATTTAATGATAATATTTTAATATTAAAATATATTTGTATAGACATTTACTTTATCATGTTTAATATTGGAATAGGTTTATCACTTAGATGGACTGCAGGCAAGAATACCTAAAAATAATTTGTATAACAATGGAAATGTACCATACGAATTATTAGTACGAAGAAATACGGAAATTACTAAGTTAGGGAAATATTGTCTCAAATCAAATGAAACGGCTCCGGAAAGAGTGACACTAAATGAAGCTATAAACTTCACACAATGCATTAGTAAGTTTTATATAACTTTATTAATTTAAACATATAGATGAAGGAACCGGTCTGCAGCGAATCTTGAAGCATAATAATAATTTATTAAATAAAATTAAAACTTAAAATTATTTAACAAATAAGATCTTAAAACGCCAACAATGGTACAAAGCGGACCTTGGTGTTTCCACATAATGTTAGTGCGAATCTTACAATTTTTGGTTTATATAAAAATTATATGTGGCTGCAAATCGCGTGCATCTTTATAGCTCCGAACCAAATAGTATGTAATATCATAATTAAATTGCTAACAGCAATCTAATAAATCGATGTCCCAAAGCATCAAGTCTTGTGAAATCTCTCCCCCTCCCCACCTTCGCGACCTCAAATAAATGCTTACTTACAACTATACGAATTTGTAAAGAATTTATTGCGAAAAAATATTACCTCATGTTCTCAGTTAGAAATTAAACCCGGATCTCCACATTTACCAGATGGGTTTCTATCTTTAGACCATCGAGGCATGTGATAACGTTCATCACAATAAACAATCTAGCGCAATGGGGGGAATTTCACAGAACTTAATGCTTTGAGCATCAATTTATTAGATTGTCGTTACAATTTAATTGTGATATTACATACTATTTGATTCAGAGCTACTAGATCGGAAGAGCACACGTCTGAACTCCAG
>NW_012052538.1:0-468 GCF_000956235.1 Wasmannia auropunctata | reverse complement strand
AAAACGAACTTGAGGTAAAATATTCGTTAAGATTATAAGAAATTGAAAAGATGATATAAACTTACTTATACATGTTTATAAATATCACCTTATGTATATATATAGGTATATATAATATACAGAGTGTCCCCGTATAAGTGGCCACCCCTTTTTATCTCGTAAACTAATAGAGATAGATCTAATAAATATAATATCAAATTAAACGGCTCTGATTAAACTTTATTGTAAGCAGAGATCACTTAGAAATATTATCTATGTTAAAGAGCGAAAAGACATGATTAATTTTTGCATGGTAAGGTGACAATTTTAATATGACAAAAGTTGTAGCATTCTTTTTAACGAATACAACGATGTATAATATAACGAAATTATTTTACGATTTATAAGAGTTATTTTGGTTTAAAATTTTGCGGGCAGTTACTACCTTTTCAATTTCGGCCCTGCGATGTGGCCAACTTCCGACTCTCA
>NW_012052537.1:0-454 GCF_000956235.1 Wasmannia auropunctata | reverse complement strand
AAAGTATATTTCCTTACTTTTTAATGCGTAATTTTTCGAAAATAAAGCTCCAGCAGACTCGAAAAGTGGATTTAGTACGGACACGCACCACAAATTGTGCAGAAATCTTGATTTTACTATGTAATTTGGATCCACTTCTTCAGAGGGCGATAGTGCGCGAGGGCATTTTAGCGTTACAGCCAAAAGGCCGGCATGTCCGCTCTCGGATCCTCTCTGCTATTTTCACAGTCACACACAAAGCAAGGTTCGCTGCTTCACACTAGTTTACTGATTCTTTTGTTTCCCGAGTCGACACGGTTGACGGCGGCCGGCGAGGCGCGGCGCGGGTCTCCCCTCTTTTCTTCTCCCCACTAACAATTGAACAAGGATAGAGAAGTGTGGAGTATAGCCCTCTCACTCTAGCTTCTGCCTCACCGAGAACAATAGGGCGCGCAGTCTATCTTATAAGTCTATG
>NW_012052536.1:0-975 GCF_000956235.1 Wasmannia auropunctata | reverse complement strand
GAGGTATTTTCAACGTTTTCAATCAACATTTGACGTTATCGCTTCTCTCTGTCTGCGTTTCATTTTAAAATCTTATAATAGGCGAATATATAACCTGTCATTCGAATGAAATATGTTACGTATATAACTTATGTGTCATACGTAAAATCGATTAATCGAAAGTAGCAGTAGAATGCAGAGAAATTCAGACTCCTTCTCGGTGTCTGAGAGATAAAGATTTCGAACGTACGGTTCTCTCGGCTCATATCATGCGGTTTGCGCCTCGCGGAGACGTGCCTGGAATTAGCAAACGGCTCCCGGCTTCCGCCCCCGCCTCGTTATTGTACACATTTCGTGCGTGCGTACGTGCGTCCGTGGGTGACTCTACCGCCTCGCTCTATTCGTGCTATATCGCTCGTCTACTATACGTACCTCTATATGTCGTGCAGACACGAGGCGGATGACTAAGAGCCGCACGGTCGATCCCGAAAGTCGCTTTAGCTTATCGACTACAACACGCGCGTGCTGCACGCGCGTATACTTGGAGCGTCGCGGCGCCTGCGCCTACGGGAAATCTCCCTTCCTCCCCAACCCCCTGCGCTCTGCGAGACGAACACGAAAACCATTTTCTCTCGTTCCTGTGTATACGTGTATCTACCTCCGCGAGAATCCACCCTCGTTTCCAAGGGATGTTTCGAGGGCGATGCAGGACATCGATAATACTATGAGAACGTGTACACCGTTTGTCCCTCCTACCGTTCCGATACAAAACTTCACTATACAGGGTGAATGTATACCAAGTAATGTGAAAGATCTTAAGGGCTGATTCCTTACACAAATTCAAGACGAAAACTGTATATGAAACTTTATGTATATTTCAAGTTTTATAAAAATAACTCGAGTGATTGTGGAAATTTTTGGAAGAACGAAATATTTGTTTCAACGGTTATAAAGAAAAAAAAGAATTTCGTTTTTTCCAAAAATTTCGAAAACCAT
>NW_012052535.1:0-305 GCF_000956235.1 Wasmannia auropunctata | reverse complement strand
TGTTTATGCAAATTGAACATCAATCTACCATGCCATTCCACTAGATAAATATATATGCTAACAATGATATAGAAAAAGGTTTGAAGTATTGAGGCAAGCAGTTGCACACTAAAGGTCATGTTCAGCATCTGTACTGCATTGCTGATTTCCATATGCTTCTTCATTAGAGCCTTCAGCTTTATTATCAGAAATGGATTTTTCTTCTCGTAAATTATCGTAAGGACACGTGATTTATTATTTGCTATGAGCATATGTAAAAGATTTTTATCTATTTCCTTGAAACAAGAGATCGGAAGAGCACACGT
>NW_012052534.1:0-5327 GCF_000956235.1 Wasmannia auropunctata | reverse complement strand
CTTGGCGTGGATTAATTTGGATAATTTTTGATATGATTCCGGAGATATTCTCGATGAGATCTTCATTATGGTTTGAAGCAAGCGCATTCGCGGACTACTTAAGACGAGTGTGATGATTGCTAAACAACCGATTGATATAACAAAGCAGCTATTCGCAATAGACCTTGTTATAGTTTCAAAGTTGATCTTTGTAAAAATGAAGGAATTGTATAAGATTATCAGTTGGAAAACGGACAAAACACAGGTGATGGCGATTGATAAGATGTAATGTGGTTTTGAAGCCTCGAAGATTGATTTGTTCATTTTATACGGGAATATTCCAAGAATACGACAAAAAGTGAAGCAAGGACACATCAAAGCTTGAAAATCCGTAGCGTGGAAAAGCTGCCATTTTATTTGCATTTTTTCTGTGCTTTGGTTCTGAAATTTTAACGACGAACTGAATATTATCAGCGAAATGTTATGTGTGCATAATAATAATCTAAGTTATATAAATATCAACCTAAAAATTATTTACCACGTTATTAACGCACTTCGATTAACGCGATCAATGCGAGTGTGATGATGGTATTCGTTTTTTTAAATTTAGTTCATAAGAAGTATATTTTTTCACTACAAAGTGTCACTCGAAGTAAATTCCTTCTTTTTTATATATTGTATATCAGACAAGTTCTAGTTTAATACTACTAGCATTTACTGCGACGAAGACTGAGGCATGATGGTATGTTAGTCACGAAGTAACCATGGAGCGTATTACTTCGATCTGTCATCTGAAAAAGGCAGTGTTTAATGTAATAGTTGCTGTTATACGCTGATCATGTGTTTAATTACTCGAAAACATTGACTAAACAATATACATTAATGATTCTTAAAAATTGGTTAATAACAATTTTCTAATTCACTGTACTAAATATTTTTATTATGCATGTAGGATATTTGAGAAACCTGTCGTTTTTATCACGATTTCGATATTTAATATTCTTTGTTTTAAATGTTTCAAAACACGCTAGCATGTATGTATGCATGTTTCAGTAAGCTTCAATAATAAAAATATTCAATGTATTTGTTAAATTTAATCATTAGCACTTTTTTAACTTATTTTAGATTAAATTGTATTTGCAAAATGTTTACACCTATATAATTATATTAAGATACAATAATAAACTAGATAATTAGATATTCTTAAGTTTTAAATAATATTTTAAACTGTAACATACTATTAAATTGTGCTGTGCGTATTTTGAGAAACACTGGTTTCATTATGGTAAAAGATAAGAATATAATTTAATGCTAATGAATTGAGTTATACAGTAATGTAATAGCAAGCTGTTATCTTGATTAGAATTGATCTAACTATTTAGATTCGAACAAATTGATATATTTCCTTAGCTGATGAAATTATCAGATATATATTTATGAACAAAAACTTATATTGTAATGGACATAATCAATGAAATTTACAAGACAATCATATTTTAAATATACAAAACGTAAAAATTATTAATCAATGCACTTTGTCATCAATGTGAGAATGATTGTAGATGCTTCTTCTGTAAGTGCAATTTCGAAATTTGGCTTAATGGCATAATTCCTCTTTTTTAATCTACACTTGACAAGTGCAATTTGAAAACTGTAAGCAATTACTGAATCAAGTAGCGACGAAGAGAACATATTAGATGTCAAGTAACCATGGTGCTGTTCAATCTATATGTGTGTGTGTGTGTGTTTGCGTGCGAATAATTGTTTATAAATATAAAAACATTGTTTCTTTTCGATTACCTACATCTTTTTTTATAGAATTACATTATTCATGTAATATTGATTACAGATTTTCCATCGCAAGAATGTGATATAACAAGGAATTGAGCCGATATTAACATATATGTGGTAATGGTACCAACCATCTGAAATCAAAATGAACGAAATAAGAAAGATACATTTTATTATTTAAAGTAAACGATTTGATTACTTACTATTGCAAGAAATGTTGCATCTACATTGAAACCTTTGGCGGAAAACATAATTTTGCAATGCAGTGTTTGTCAGGAAAATAACTGCAACTATAATATTAATCGCAAAATTATTAAATACAGGATCGGAAGACGTAACTTATCTGAAGTAGTAGATTCAACCCCAGTGTCGTATAGATTATGCGACATGATAATGATGTCGTTTAAAATGATATAGCACAGAACACGTTAGTACATAAAAACTGTATTGGCATACAACATATTACAAGAAAAATATACAAATTAAATAACATTTTTACTACCTCATACTTTATTTTCTCGTCTCTGGTGCTGTTAAGTACATGGTGAATCGTAGTGCGAATCTCTTGAGCCTGATTCTTGCATGTCTCGCATGCCCACACAATTAACGCCGTTTTTATGATATAATATAATATGTATAATAAGTATATATCACCAACTTGTTTATCCAAATTGAAGACCAATTCACTATGCCATTGAACTAGATATAAATACGTGTTAAGACTGACGTCATAAAAGATTATGATTATCGAGACAAGGAGTTGCACACTCAAAGACATATTTAGCATCTGTACTGCGTTGCTGATTGCCATATGCTTCTTCATTAGATTCTTAAGCTTTATTATCAGAAATGGATTTCTCTTCTCGTAAATCATCGTGAGAACACGTGGTTTATTATTTACTATGAGCGTATGTAAAAGATTGTTGTCAATTTCCTTGACACAAGTCTTTAACACACAAACGCAATTCATGTACAGCATGTCCGTATGAAATATGAATAGATTTATATATATTATAGACATTGTGGGCAAAACATCAAGGCGTTCCTTGTAGGAATACATAAAAAGCATTCCAATTATATAAAAGGAACCAAAGATGTCTTTGGCGTGGATTAATCCGGACAATTTCTGATATGATTCCGGAGATAGTTTCGAAGAGATCTCCATTATGATCTGAAGCAAGCGCATTCGCGGCTTACTAAAGATGAGCGTGGCGATTCCTAGTGTACTGAGCAATATAAAATCGCAGGTAAGCGAAAGTAACTTGATTGTATTTTCAAAGTTGATTTTTGTAAAAATCTGAAGCTGATAACAAACTATCAAATGGGAAACGCATGAAACACAGATAGTTGCAGTTGATAAAATATAACGTGGTTTTGATGCCTCGAAGATCATATTGTTAATCTTATACGGGAATATTCCAAGAATGCGGCAAAACATGAAGCAAGGATACATCAAAGTTTGAAAATCCGTAGCGTGAAAAAACCATCCTTTTTTTCGCATTTTGCCTTTTATTCGTTTCTAAAATTGCAACGACATAATGAATATGCTTAGCGAAATGCGTGGGTGAATAATAATCTAAATTATATAAATATCAGCCTAAAAATTATCAATACACTTCAATGATCACCGATAACGTGTATGCAAGATTTTTTTAAGTCTAGTTCCTTAGTTTAATTTTCCATTATACAAAGCGTCAAAACAAATTCTTTTGTTTTTATCTACATCAGACAAAATCCACTTTAATACTACGAGCATTTATTGCGAAGAAGACGCAGGCATTACATGATCGTATGTTAGTTATGAAGTTACCATAGTACTCTACGATCTATCATTTACAAACTGCAATTTTTAACAATATAACAGTTGCTGTGTAATGTTTTAACAATTCATTTAATTACTTGAAATAGGATTACAACTACACAGTACCTAAATATTAGTGAGCCTAAAAATCGAATATTAATATTAACATGCTTGATTCAATATTGCCGAGTGATGAATGCATAATTTCTTTTTTTCAATATACTTAACAAGTTTAACTTGAAAATTGCGAACAATTACTGAATTAAGTAGCGAGAAATTCCTTAGAGATCACATGTTAGATGTGAAGTAACCATGGTGCTGTTCGATATATATTTGTTACTTGCGAAATGAAGTGCATAAAATAAATTATGTCTTAATACCATTATATACTGATCATATCAAATCATTTAGATGCTTCAAATAGAAGCATCAATTGTACAACACGAACTAATGATAACGTAAAGATGATGACGTAAAGATAAATTAATAATAATTCTAATTTGATTGCACATTTTTATTTGATCGTACGTCAGTTTCCGTAACATATGCATCTACTTTGCTAATTTGCGATTAAAATTTTGTTATATTAATACGACACCCGAGATAAGTTATATCGAATAAATTCGATTATTTTCAAATTTATCAATTCTTTTATTAATTTCACAGAATTATAAATCCTTTTTCAGAATTAAAGTATAAATAATAACGAAATGCGATGGCAATAATTTCTTATAAAAAAACGATAACATTGATTATATTCAAAAATTGGAATTAATGGCACATTTAAGAGAATGGTTACAATATTAAATTGCTTTATATATTTGAAATATTGGATGAGTCAGAAGCTATATTTTGTTAGAAATTTATTCCATCTTACATTTTCAATACATTTAAATACGTAAAATATTCAAGATTAATTTACAATTTTATGTTAATATTTTTCTTATGTTAATTATTAATTATTAATGTTAATATTTATTATTGATATTTGTGTGTTTAATACATGCAAAGAAAATTTAATTTTTATGTACAAGTATGTAGGTATACACGTGTACAAATAAATAATTTGCTTATAAATAAATATAAGAAAAAATTGTTTCTTTTTGATTATCTTTTTTTTTAAATTACATCATTCATGTAACGTTGATTGCAGATTTTTCATCGCAAGAATGTGACATAACTAGGAATTGTACCGATATTAATATATATGTGACAGTGGTACCCACCATCTGGAAACAAAATAAAATAAGAAAGATACATTTTGTTATTAAAAGCAAACGATTTGATTACTTACTATGGCAAGAAATGTTGCATCCACATTGAAACCTTTGGCGGAAAACGTAATTTTGCAATGCAGTGTTTGTAAGGAAAATAACTGCAACTGCAATGTTAATCGCAAAATTGTTAAATGCAGGACTGGAAGACGTAACTCAGCTGAAATAGATTTAATACATCCAGTGTCGCATAGGTCACGACGTGGTAATAATGTCGTTTAAAATGAAATTGTATTGGTATACAACATATGATAATATAAATATACAAATTAAATAGCGTTTTTACTACCTCATATTTTATTTTCTCATCTCTGATGCTGTTAAGTACATGGTGAATCGTACTGCGAATCTCTTGAGCCTGATTCTTGCCGGTCTCGCATGCCCAAACAATTAACATTATTTTCATAACATCATATAATGTGCCTAATAAGATTATCACACTATCTTGTTTATGCAAATTGAACATCAATCTACCATGCCAT
>NW_012052533.1:0-454 GCF_000956235.1 Wasmannia auropunctata | reverse complement strand
CTGATTGCCATATGTTGCTTCTTTAAAGCCTTAAGCTTCATTATCAGAAATGGTTTTCTCTGTTTGTTGTAAAATATCGTAGGAATATATTGGTCACTATTTACTATGAGTTCTTGCATGCATAGAAGATTATTGTTGATTTCCTTGAAACATGCCTTTAATACACAAACGCAGTTCGTGTAGAGCATATTTGTCTCAAATATCAATAGAGCTGTATACATCGAAAACATTGTATCAAAAACACTGACGCGCAACTTATAGCAATATATAGAAATCAGACAGATAAGATAGAAAAAACCGAAGATATCCTTGGCGTGGATTAATTTGGATAATTTTTGATATGATTCCGGAGATATTCTCGATGAGATCTTCATTATGGTTTGAAGCAAGCGCATTCGCGGACTACTTAAGACGAGTGTGATGATTGCTAAACAACCGATTGATATAACAAAGC
>NW_012052532.1:0-349 GCF_000956235.1 Wasmannia auropunctata | reverse complement strand
CGGCAAATCAGATCCTCCAGACGCAGTATCTTGAAGATTTAACGGTACCTCACTTCACATCGGCAATGAAGCAGGCGTCTCCGGGCTTTTAACTGGCGTCCTGTTCGTCGGCATCGTGAAAAAGAATCAGGGTATCACTCAGAGAAGACACGATGAAGATATCCAAGAATTATCATAATTCACTGATTCTAAACTCCCGCCGTTAAAAATTCACTCCGTTAAAGTCGAGAGTCACCAATTGTGGGTACTCGCAAGTCAATCACAAGACTTTTATTAAAAGTTCAAGACAATTTATTACGAGGATCAAATATAATCTTTCACTGATGCTGTTACATTTTAGAATGAATGA
>NW_012052531.1:0-497 GCF_000956235.1 Wasmannia auropunctata | reverse complement strand
TTATATAATATCAAATGTATAACATAATATTCGTGTTTGAGCGTATTGTAAAAAGGGGGAAAAGAAAGAGAAACGGAAACGTATTCGAAAGAAAGAAAAAAAAAAGAAATATAAGGTTTTGAGCTTATGCATACGCGTCGGACGCGACAACGTATACAAGAAATTCACTTTCCAATTGAGCGAACCAAAGCTTCGGATGCTTGTGCAAAACGTCGGCAATTTAATAAGACGAAACTTGTTCGAGTCAATGTGGCTTGGCAACAAATCGAAGTGGTTCAGCAGACGGCAAATCAGATCCTCCAGACGCAGTATCTTGAAGATTTAACGGTACCTCACTTCACATCGGCAATGAAGCAGGCGTCTCCGGGCTTTTAACTGGCGTCCTGTTCGTCGGCATCGTGAAAAAGAATCAGGGTATCACTCAGAGAAGACACGATGAAGATATCCAAGAATTATCATAAATTCACTGATTCTAAACTCCCGCCGTTAAAAATTCA
>NW_012052530.1:0-365 GCF_000956235.1 Wasmannia auropunctata | reverse complement strand
ATAATATTAAACTATTATTTTATACAATATCAAATGTATAACGTGATATCAACGAACATTATAACGTCAAACTATCAATCTATATAATATTGAATGTATAACACAATATCAAACTGATATTACAATATTAAACTATTACTTTATGTAATATTAAATGTATAATACAATATCGACGAATACTATAACGTTAAACTATTATTTTATATAATATTGAATGTTTAACATAATATCGAACTGATATTATAATATTAAACTATTACTTTATGTAATATTAAATGTATAACATAATATTCGTGTTTGAGCGTATTGTAAAAAGGGGGAAAAGAAAGAGAAACGGAAACATATTCGAAAGAAAGAAAAAAAAA
>NW_012052529.1:0-379 GCF_000956235.1 Wasmannia auropunctata | reverse complement strand
TTTATTGACGCAAACCGAATTGCGTTTTAAGCGCATCCCCGACAGCTGGGATTCCCGGCGAAAGGCGAGATCGCGCGATCCGCGAAGCGCGAGCGATCGTGTGCGCGGAAATTTCGAGTGTGAGTGCGTGTAAGCGTGAATGTGAGCGTTTCAATTTTCAAAATAAATATTATAAACATTTCACTGAACAAAGTCTAATTCTTTTGCGGACCTCACAAAAGTCGCGTGCGCTCACATTCCGAACTCATAAAACGAGAATATCGTCAACTGCCGCCAACCAGAAGGAAGGACGAAGATCCGGTAAACCTGGGCGGCTGATCCAAGGAAAACTACCTTCCCTGTTGAGGGTCAAACAGGGTGGCGACCGCAGTAAATCTAA
>NW_012052528.1:0-1374 GCF_000956235.1 Wasmannia auropunctata | reverse complement strand
TAAAAGATAAAATGACGAATAACGTTCCATCAAACCTTTACCTGGAATAGAAAATAATAATAATACATGTAATGGAAAAAGTGATGACAATTCGGGCGGCCGACAAGTTAAAATAAGTTAATCCATGCGTTAGCGTTTATTTGAGTTATAATTTAAAGATACATCGTTATTTCATAGTTAGGAATCAAAAGAAAATGTTCCGAAGATAAGTCCGATTCAATAAGTCACGTGATCACCTGTAATAGAAAAATGCGAGATTAATTACTGATTGTGATCCATGAATTTTATTTTATTTGTATGCAAAAATCAGCGTACATAGTTGTTTTGAAGTTTGATAAGCAAAAATGTGTCATCCGACCACCGGATAAAGCGATCGATCACGTGACTACCTGTAACAAAGAAACAGAGCGTTATTTTGAAAATGTAATCCATAAAATATTATTATTTTAGTTAGTTTAAGGGATATACCAAGCGGCGAAAGGCTGCGAGCCAAAGTTGTCATCACACCATAATTGAAATGTCCAAGAGTTAATTTGGTACAGGAAATGAGTTTGGTTTTAAAGATTTATCCACGCGATCAGTGAGAAACATCCAGGTAAAGCGATATGAAGTATTTTCAAAACGGATAAAAGGAATTAATTATAATTTTAGTGGTTCGACATTGAAAATGGTCGAACTCTGATAGTTTTGGGAACGTTATTCAGTGAGACGAGTCCAAACGCTGGGTGGAGCGCCGGATTGGTTCGGCGAACCGGCCAATCCAGAAAGCAAGAAGCGAGCGTTAAAAGTTAAGTGCACAGCAAATGCGGAGAAGGGGAAGAGCGACCGACGGTATAAATATCGTTGCCCGGGTGGCAACGGGGTCTTTTGTTCCGGTTCCGTTGGCGTGTAAACTCCGCGTAATAAAAGTCCCACAAAGTATTGCGTAATAAAAAGTATCCGTGATTCAGCGAGCGTTGTAAACACCGACGAGGAAATTATCTCGATCGCGAGTACGGATTATACAATTCCGAAACGGATCTAGCGCGAGTTTGTTGCGCATTTAAACGACGTGTTCTTGAAACCTTATACGCGATTTCGGTTATCTTTTATGCGTTATAGCGCTGTGTCGGTCGTGGCAGGGCCGAGTCGTTTCCGCGGCGCATTTAGTGACGCAAACCGAATTGCGTTTAAAGCGCATCCCCGACCGCTGGGATTCCCGGCGAAAGGCGAGATCGCGTGATCCACGAAGCGCGAGCGATCATGTGCGCGGTAATTCGAGTGTGAGTGCGTGTAAGCGTGAATGTGAGCGTTTAAACTTTTCAAAATAAATATTATAAACATTTCACCGAACAAAGTCTAATTCTTTTGCGGACCTCACAAAAGTCGCGTGCG
>NW_012052527.1:0-392 GCF_000956235.1 Wasmannia auropunctata | reverse complement strand
ATGTACCTTATAAATCGATTTTCTAATCAATCATTGTGTTGATTAGCTATATCTATAAAGAATATTTTTTGTTTTAGAGTTTAAGTATGTCGGTTTCTTACTTTATGGTTCTTTATTCTGTAGGGGGAGCCTAGTTCCTCTAGTGCTAAACGCTTAAGGTTTTTCTTAAATGAATAAAAAATATTATTTCATTTTTTTTATCCTGCATTATTTATAAGTTAACGATATAAGAAATCAAAATAAAGCAACAAAATAATCAATATTATCATTGTAGTTAACTTATATTTACATTAAACTTTAGTATACTACTTTAAGAAATCATTAAGTGGCACCTAGTACCGGATACAGTAAGATTTATTAATACGTACTCAGAGAACAGTTTCAATATAATT
>NW_012052526.1:0-431 GCF_000956235.1 Wasmannia auropunctata | reverse complement strand
TTCTGAATTGGCACAAAATTATCTTTAAACTGATATATAATACATCATATTTACTTCTTGAATAATGCCATTGAAAATTATGAAAAAAAATAAAAATATAACAACATCAAACTTTTCTTATCATACTTTATAGACAATTGATCACGCAACTCTAATCAAACCTACATTCGATTTAATCAGGAATCGGGTGGAATCTTTCATTTTATGTTTGACACACATATGCAATATTAGACGACACTGACCACTATCCAAATGTACCTTATAAATCGATTTTCTAATCAATCATTGTGTTGATTAGCTATATCTATAAAGAATATTTTTTGTTTTAGAGTTTAAGTATGTCGGTTTCTTACTTTATGGTTCTTTATTCTGTAGGGGGAGCCTAGTTCTTCTAGTGCTGGACACTTAAGGTTTTTCTTAAATGAATAAAA
>NW_012052525.1:0-896 GCF_000956235.1 Wasmannia auropunctata | reverse complement strand
TAATATATATTTGTGTTTATATACATAGATGCAATATGGAATGGTACAATGCTCCGTTAAAAACACAAAAATTAATACTATTTTTGTTACGAAAGACAACAATATGTTATAAAGTTGATGCCGGTGGTATGTTTAATCCTTGTTTGGAAGGTTTAGCCACAGTAAGGATCTTATTAAATTATATATTAATTATATATATAATATATTATATATTAATAAATAGAATAAGGTATATTCGGGTATTATTATGACTATTTATAATTAAAATAGCTGCATCTCCTATAAATTTGTATTTTTAAAAAAGGATACATGAGGCATATAATATGAAAACTCCGGTTCATATAAAAAAAAATTCTGAATAGTGAAAAATACCTAAAAATTAAAAAAAATTAAATTAATCATGTTATCCGTAGTGAAAGGGCCATATCTTTTTTAACGTTAGAAATAAGCAAAAACAGTGTTAATTTCATACTTGTTTAACATTGAACAAAACTTTATATACGCTTACTTCTTTTATTTTTTTATACATATAATAAATATTGAGAACCAATATAAATAAAATTACAAATTAACTAATTTCATATTTAAATAAGAATATAAAATATACAAATTTATAATAAATCACAAATTAACTAGCATTTAATATGTCTAACACAAAATTCCTTATCAATGTATTGCCAAATTATCGAACACAATCATATATTAATTTTCTTCTAAATATTTAAATTTTTTAAAAAGTAGAAAAATAAAGAAAAATATACATTTGAGCACATACATTCTGAATTGGCACAAAATTATCTTTAAACTGATATATAATACATCATATTTACTTCTTGAATAATGCCATTGAAAATTATGAAAAAAAATAAAAATATAACAACATCAAACTTTTCTTA
>NW_012052524.1:0-415 GCF_000956235.1 Wasmannia auropunctata | reverse complement strand
TATTTACAATTTTAATGTTTTTTCTAACAATTGATATGCTGTAGCTTTCTCAGATATTGAAGGAAAAAGACATTTTGGAAATTATTAAATCTATCTTCTTAATAATGATACATATTGTATATTTAACATTAGCTAATTACGCTGGACAAGAATTTATAAATGGTGATACGAATTTCTATCATACGATGTAAGTCATATGGTTGCTATTATATATTTTTAGAATATTTTATATTATTTCTTAAGTTATACAATCCGTATTGTTATAATCATGTATAACTTAATATATATTTGTGTTTATATACATAGATGCAATATGGAATGGTACAATGCTCCGTTAAAAACACAAAAATTAATACTATTTTTGTTACGAAAGACAACAATATGTTATAAAGTTGATGCCGGTGGTATGTTTAAT
>NW_012052523.1:0-491 GCF_000956235.1 Wasmannia auropunctata | reverse complement strand
TCATAATTACGAATATATTGATCAATACAATACTTATTTCAATATGAATATGATTTTGCATGCGTGGAATTAAACTCATTTTTTTAAAACTATGATTTGAAAAAGCATTTTAAATATAAGTTATATAATTTAACTAATTTGTGGAAAGAATAATAACATAAAATGTTTTATTACATAAGATTTTCTGAATTATTGAAAACAAGTTTTGGACGAGTCTATTTAATCTTATTTGTGATGGGTGTGTGTTCAGCAAGTATCAATTTATTCAATGTGAGTAGCGTATTCTTTAAATCACAAGATTTTTATTGTAGTTTTCTTTGTATAATTTTTCCAAAAATCTATTAATCTATTAATATACATATTTACAATTTTAATGTTTTTTCTAACAATTGATATGCTGTAGCTTTCTCAGATATTGAAGGAAAAAGACATTTTGGCAATTATTAAATCTATCTTCTTAATAATGATACATATTGTATATTTAACATTAG
>NW_012052522.1:0-1547 GCF_000956235.1 Wasmannia auropunctata | reverse complement strand
ATATGTTTCACTCTTATTCGATATTGTCACACCTTTAAATGTATCTCGTCCACGTAAACTTCTATTTCCTGCAGAATATTTTATCGATCATGAGAAATATTTTTATATCATAACGATATATGTAGCTATTGGAATACT
Organism: Wasmannia auropunctata; assembly: GCF_000956235.1. Lineage (NCBI taxonomy): Eukaryota > Metazoa > Arthropoda > Insecta > Hymenoptera > Formicidae > Wasmannia > Wasmannia auropunctata. The sequence continues at coordinate 1,409 of NW_012052522.1, read as the reverse complement.
TGTTTCAATAACTTGTTTAATAGCTACTGAATCATTTTCAATAACGAACGCATTACATGCTTTTGGATTATTTAAAATTGCTAGGTAAATATATTATCTCTCTAGGTAAATATACTATCTTATATATTTAACATATTAATGATACGTTTATTTCTTTACCTTCCTCGCAAAATCCTATTGATTTGATAATTGTATTTTTAATTGATATTTCTTTATTCAATATTTTAATTAATGTTCTTCTCTATTTTTGTTAAATTATACAATATTTCATTATAGTTTTGATTAATGAACTGTTCATAAAATGTTTTGTGTATTGTTTTTATAACTATTAATTTATAAGTTTTATTTAACTTAGCTAATTAACTATTATTAATTAACTATTATTAATAAACTTAACTATTATTAATGAACTATTCATAAAATGTTCTTTGTATTGTATTTATTTATTTTTACTTTAACTAGATTATTTATATCTATAAATCTTTCATTTTTTATTTGTTTCTTTATTCAAACATTTTTACGATTAATATTTTTTAAAATTACTCTAGAAAAGGTTTTCCCAAACTTATAAATCGCAACTACTACTTACTTTTTAAAATGGCAAATATCCACGATCTATTTATAGCTTTAGTAAATATGAAAAAGGGGAAGTGGGGAGAAATAATTAATTATTTATTACATCTATTCGATTATATATCTTTATTTATTTCTTAGATAAATAAAGAAGAATGTGCTTGTTTTCTGTTTTTGTTGGTATCGACACGAATCACTTTTAGACGCAAAAAGATTGATAATTAAAATTTTAAACTACCACTGTTGAAAATCCAACTTTACATACATGTGTACGTAGGGTTTACATGTGCAAATTTGTGCAGCTACGTCAAGTAACGAAGTATAATTTATCATTCTAAAATTTTTCACGATTCACAATAATACTTTGGGAATATCTATTCTAGAATACTGTCAATAATTATATCTGATTTTAATGCATGAATTTCATAGTATAGTATGTTCATATTAATTATATAGATTAATTTAACATCTAAATTTTTCTAGTTATCGTATAAAGCATGCATTAAGCGGAATCGATCCACATATGTGTCTAACTAAAAAATATGTCATATCTCATAATAGAATAATCGCTGCGGTAGATTTCCATAAGAGAGCGATCGAGTTAGTATCAAAAGCTATAAATTATTAAATTATTAAGTTAATTGCTTGATACACGAGTAGTATTGGCGAGAGTTCTAAAGTGATTGTTTATGTCATAATTACGAATATATTGATCAATACAATACTTATTTCAATATGAATATGATTTTGCATGCGTGGAATTAAACTCATTTTTTTAAAACTATGATTTGAAAAAGCATTTTAAATATAAGTTATATAATTTAACTAATTTGTGG
>NW_012052521.1:0-1428 GCF_000956235.1 Wasmannia auropunctata | reverse complement strand
CGGCGGTTGGTCTTTGGCCATATGATAATTACAAACTCAGACGTTTTCGTTTTACATTATTATTATCAATAATTATATCACTTCTCAGTACTCAGGTATTTGTATTATCCTATAATTATCATAATATAAATTATATAATATTACAAGTTTGCTGAAACTGGGAAATATAAGATTTACACAAAAATATTATTTCTAAGCACCAAGATCCGCTTCAAATCCGTATTTGATATTTTTGTTGAATTTCTTATGGTCTCAATTTTCATACTAATGTTAAATTAATTAATTAATTAAATTATATTATAACCATGATACCTGCAGCACGATTATAACATATATTTATTTAGAATTATATCTTATTCATTTTGAATTTTATGATGTAGATGTGCTTATGTAGTAATATTGAGCTAAGAGCCCCTCTAAATTTCTTTTTATCTTATATTTCTTTTTTACTTTTGATATTTTTAGTATTGTTCTATTATATGTTATAATATCAAATACTAATTGGATTTTATTATTTACTATCATTATTTCAGTGGCTAAAATTATACATCTCAGAATACAGTTCTGATCTTTTTTTAAAGATATTCTCTTTCCATATTCCTTTCTTAATATGTTCTATAAAGTATATTACATTTTGTGCAATTTATGAAAATGTAAGTTTAACATTAATTAAAAATAAACCATCAAATATTACAATATTTACAATAATACTAATTTACTAGTAGATTAAAGAAATTCGGGAACGTCTTCGAAATAATTGGAATGCTTTGAAAGATAATCAAGAAATTGAAATTTTTTGTAAACAAGGAAGCGATGGAAAATTATTCACGATGTTTATAATAGGTAAAAGTTTAATAAATATTTAATTATATTAACTTTTGATAGAATTAGTTTTTTATGATTGAGAAAAGTTATCGACACCAACATAGATTTTCTAAAGAAATGTCCATTTATTTTTAAGAAATTAAATGCAATTTGTTAATGTATTATTATTATTATATTATTAAAAATATGATCTGTTTAAATAATTACAAAGATGAAAATTTATAATTTATATTTTTGTGACTTATTTCTATATTTAATTACTTTTTGTGTAAATCTAAATTAATCAAATTGAATATCAAATATAGCAAACCATTCAAACATTTATATAAAAATGTAATAATGTAGAATTAATTATATAGAATTATTATAATATTATTATAGCTAAATGAATTAATGCTTTAAACATTTCAGTAATGGTATATACCTGTGGTCTATGCTTCCTGTTGACCCAATATGTTTCACTCTTATTCGATATTGTCACACCTTTAAATGTATCTCGTCCACGTAAACTTCTATTTCCTGCAGAATATTTTATCGATCATGAGAAATATTTTTATATCATAACGATATATGTAGCTATTGGAATACTTGTTTCAATAACTT
>NW_012052520.1:0-1042 GCF_000956235.1 Wasmannia auropunctata | reverse complement strand
CGCAAATTGGTAGATATAATAATTTTTAATTTATACGATGCACCAATTTCCCGTCATACGCAACAATCAATCGATCTCCTTAGCTGTGCACACTCGACTGGAACGTGTCAAAATTTGATGATTGTTTGATGTATTCCCTCTACGGTTTATGCGGAAAAACGGCTCAGTAGCGTTTCAATTATTGGAGATTTAGCTAATGTCCGGTATTAGGTGCTGTCCGTCATTAGGGGAACTACCTCTACTTAATTTAATCACTATATACATTTAGTTATTTAATTAATAGATTTTGTCAACTGGAATTTTATTCAAACGTTTTTCTTTTTTAAATATTCGAAATTGTTTTTGATAACAGCACAAAAATTTCCAATCTATTGTACTTCACAAATGCAATGTATGTATTTCAATTGAAGTATCACAAGAAATTCTTTACTATCCGATTCTATCCGCGTAAATGATATGAGCTTCATCATATCATTTACACTTTATTCTGTTGCGCATGCGCTTGTAAAGAGACAAGAAACACAGAAAATATGTTCTATGCATATATTCTACGAATATTACGATAATTTTCTTTTTTATTATTCATTATTTTTAATGAGATATAATGATAGAAATGGGTATAGTTTCTTTTCAAGTCGCGTATTTTCATCTGCTATTATCTTATCTCTCTTTTTATTTACATGGATATAAGTATTTTACAAGTTACTGACTTCTCACTTTTTATAATAAACCGATATTATGGAAAAGTCAAGGAAGAAGAAAATAATTTCGAAAACCACCGCGGATGAATAAAGAGAAAAAAAATATTGTGTAAGCTAGGCTAGCCATGCTCAGTAATATTTGAACCGTCGATTGAAATGGAATTCCCTGAGGAGCGATATTACAGACTGAATCATATTCTTTTATCGGCGGTTGGTCTTTGGCCATTTGATAATTTCAAACTCAGACGTTTTCGTTTTACATTATTATTATCAATAATTATATCACTTCTCAGTACTCAGGTATTTGTATTATCCTATAATTATCATAATATAAATTATAT
>NW_012052519.1:0-572 GCF_000956235.1 Wasmannia auropunctata | reverse complement strand
CAATATTATCATTGTAGTTAACTTATATTTACATTAAACTTTAGTATACTACTTTAAGAAATCATTAAGTGGCACCTAGTACCGGATACAGTAAGATTTATTAATACGTACTCAGAGAACAGTTTCAATATAATTTGCAGCGATCACAAATATAATTGTCAGAACATTCGAGGATCTCGGCACAAGCCCCATGTGCTCATTATTGGCAGTAATTGCTTCTTGCATTGCCATATTTTGAAGATGCCTCTCTTAGGTCAATTTTTTTTGCCAGAATTTTCTGAAAGTTTTTAAACTATTTTTATCCCACGAATTTTTTTTACTATTTATATTGCTTAGGTGCGCAACTGTAACCAAATTAATGAACACTAACACAAAAAGGAACACACAAGATTACGATTTTTACTGTAAGGTTGTCGGGCAACAGAGAAAAACGTTTTCATCCGGAACCAGGGGACAGTGAACCAATAAAAAAAATTTTTTGGTGAAAACCAATGCACAAAATACAAAGGTAATTAAAAAAATATTTACCAAAAGATATAATAACGCAACTCACACGTCTTTCGACCACGCAA
>NW_012052518.1:0-1691 GCF_000956235.1 Wasmannia auropunctata | reverse complement strand
GCGATACTGCAACCTTCTTCCATTAATATCCCGCAAGATAATCATCTTTTCTCGAAGCAAGTGCAATTTAACGGGATTTCTCGGTTTTCAGAAACGCACTTTTGTCGAGGGATAGGAAACTGCGACTCTGTTAAACGTCTGAGAAACAGAACTTCATCACCTACATACGGAGTGTATCGCCAAAATTAAGTCGAATGGATATACAGCTATCGCACGTGTCCGGAATACGCGGAACGCGTCGTGATAAACTGCGGGGAAACGCGCGTGCTTTACGACTGCCGCGTATTCGGGGACCGTTTTAGTCGAGTAATCGGGACAGGAATTTTGATCTGACAGGTAACTGCCAGATTTGCCTCTCCCCGGCAGGGTTAAATTTCAATTTCCCCGCGCTTTATCGACAGATCACGTTCGCGACCGTGTTCTTTCCGCCTGGACGCGCGCGAGCGAGAAAGAAATTTATATTATATCAGCGTTTTCAGATAGGAATCGCAAATGGAATTCGATACCGGGCGCCGTGATGGGAATCGCAAATAGTGCCTGCGTGATCGGGTATTACATGTCTCACGCCGTATCGATCTCGCGTCGAAAATCGCGAAAATATCTTAGTGTCATCGAGAAAGCATAAGCACTTCGCTTATTCTCTGCTCTCAAGTTCCATCCAGAAACCATATCTTCTCTTCAAACAGAATATATGTACTTTCCTTTGTTTGCGTCTATTTGTGTTGAGTTGAATTGTCGGACGCTCATCTATTATAACAAATGTTTTCATCAGAAATCAAATTAATTATAGAACACATATGTACATTAATACATTTATACTATAATACTGTGTATATATTAATTTGTAGTTAACTTTTGATATATTGGATTTAAAAAAACCGTTTATGATAACATGTATTTTCATGTCAAGTTTCTCGCGAATTGTTTTATTTCAAAAATTCAAATTTTTCTAACAAAAATAAATCCACACGCGGATTGTAAATGATTGTAGCTTCGCGTTATCTCACTATTGCACGCAACTTCAATCACTGCGAGCGAATTATAGATCATCGAATTCAACGGCTCGTTGCTGTTAATTTCATATCTTGACTGCTATTTTGTTATTAAAGGTCGCGTGTACCCACGTGGCGCTCCAAAAGCTGGATGGCAGGATGCGTACTTTCCCCCCACCCACCCACATACGCGTTGTATGTTAATAAAGCAACTTCCCGGCAGGCGATATTACATACGACGTAGATGCGCGTATACCTACTATCCATAATTTACTGTGCATCAATACTGCATCAATAAAATAGTGATGGCAATGATGACACACGAGGGCTGGAAATTACACAAATTGTACGTGTGCGTACGTCGCAAATCGTGAAATTGTGGCTACGAGAGAGCGAAAGAGAGAAAGAAAGAGAGAGAGAGAGAGAGAGAGAGAGAGAGAGAGCGCGCTGAGAGAGATGCGTTGCTATACCGCATTTGTTTAATTTACAAATGCATCCGTCAATCTACACGATTACAAACTTCCCTAAGGCTTTCGCAGTTTCCATTAAAGTCACTCTATTATAAGGCTGATGCCTGAACATTAATCAGTGAGTCGAATGTTGTTCAAGCGAAATCACAATTAATGCTTTCAGGAGTGTTCGTTTTGAGAGAAGAATTTTGATATTTTCGTCAAACGCTTTTAAATGATTTATGAACTT
>NW_012052517.1:0-763 GCF_000956235.1 Wasmannia auropunctata | reverse complement strand
TTATATGTTTATACAAAAATTATAATACATGTATTCTACCTTATCCCTTTTAGTTCACACTCCAATCTTTCTTCTCTCTTTTTTAAAATCGTTCTCTTTTCAAATCTTTTACTATAAAACAATCGTTACTTTATAATATCGGAATTTAAATGTCATGTCTTTGTTTATAATTTCGACTTATATATATGTGAAGAATAAAAAGTTATAGTAAAAAGTAGTTCAAGATGAATTATATTAAATTAATTAATTATTATCAATCGAGGATTGTGTATAAAATACAAATCTATGATAAAAACAATCGTCACTTAATAATATTGCAATTAATTTAATTCGTTTCATTTTTTAGTTAAACAGAAAATTACAAAGTGAATTAAATGATAGAAATAATCGCCAATTGGTAATACAACTGCATTAAATTTAATCAAATTTATTTATATTAAAAAAATAGAAGTTACAAAATAAATTGAATTAATTGCGGTATTACTAATTAAGGCGATGCTGGAAGGTCGGCCATATTTAGTGATATTTGTACGAGGTCCATTATAAAGTTTAATTATAATATTTTATTAACAATTGTCAATTGGTAATATCGCAATTAATTCAATTTATTTTGTAACTTTTATTTTTTAAATATAAATAAATTTGATTAAATTTAATGCAGTTGTATTACCAATTGGCGATTATTTCTATCATTTAATTCACTTTGTAATTTTCTGTTTAACTAAAAAATGAAACGAAAGATCGGAAGAGCACACGTCTGAAC
>NW_012052516.1:0-566 GCF_000956235.1 Wasmannia auropunctata | reverse complement strand
TACAAATCGTCGAAATACAAATCCTCCAGAAAGAAATGAATGAGGCATCACATATTACTTCAGCTAAAAATCTTTTTTTTATTTTCGTTTTTATCAAAGTCTCTCAGAAAGATGTATTTATTTTGTGTTTAGAAAAAAATAAGCTTTGATAAAATTATTTTATTTTCGTACAAATAAGCTTTGTGATAAATGTTAGTGATAAAAGTGATATAATAATACAGCGACACTTATTTTATTTTTCTCTAATAGCATTTTGTGTTGTATTACAAAAATAATAAACGTTTTTATATGTTTATACAAAAATTATAATACATGTATTCTACCTTATCCCTTTTTGTTCACACTCCAATCTTTCTTCTCTCTTTTTTAAAATCGTTCTCTTTTCAAATCTTTTACTATAAAACAATCGTCACTTTATAATATCGGAATTTAAATGTCATGTCTTTGTTTATAATTTCGACTTATATATATGTGAAGAATAAAAAGTTATAGTAAAAAGTAGTTCAAGATGAATTATATTAAATTAATTAATTATTATCAATCGAGGATTGTGTATAAAATACAAA
>NW_012052515.1:0-563 GCF_000956235.1 Wasmannia auropunctata | reverse complement strand
AAAAATTGCCACCGTAGAGGAAGAGAAATCTAAGAGGAGGAAATAACAACAAGTTGTCGATATGTAATCCCTGCATCAATGCCGAATTAAGTGCTGTCAGTGCCGAATTAAGCGCTGTCAGTGTCTGTTATTGTTAATCTTACGTTTAATTATACCTTTGCGCGGTCTTCATGGTACGCAGTAGGATACCGCCTCGGACGATGTTGCCCAACATTGTGCGGTAATATCACCGGCAACGGTATGAAGTCAAAACTGTATCTTCGAGGAAAGACTTGTCGTGCCTATAGATATATCTCGATATATTTCGAAGCGATGCTCCTGTCGTTTGGACAGATGGGCATTACGTTTTAAATACCCACTGTCGCGAAGACCTCAATTGTCAGTCACACGTGCTTCCACGTACGTATGTACGTAATTATTATTTTCGTACCAGCTCGGAGCGAAGAACGGCGAAGTACGAGGGGTAAATATTACAGATTGACGTAGGTTTTACAGATCTCGCGATTAAATATTCGTTAATTCTCTCTCGCTTCCTTCTAGACAGAAAGAGGTTAAAAGAGGGA
>NW_012052514.1:0-486 GCF_000956235.1 Wasmannia auropunctata | reverse complement strand
TCAGCGAGCGTTAAAAACATCGACGAAAAAGCATCTCGATCGGACGCCGCGAATACGGAGATTTCGATCCCAAAACGGATCTAGCGCGAGTTTGTCGCGCATTTATAAGACGTGTTCTTGAAACCCTATACGCGATTTCGGTTATCTTTTATGCGTTATAGCGCTGTGTCGGTCGTGGCAGGGCCGAGTCGTTTCCGCGGCGCATTTAGTGACGCAAACCGAATTGCGTTTTAAGCGCATCCCCGACCGCTGGGATTCCCGGCGAAAGGCGAGATCGCGTGATCCGCGAAGCGCGAGCGATCGTGTGCGCGGAAATTCGAGTGTGAGTGCGTGTAAGCGTGAATGTGAGCGTTTGAATTTTCAAAATAAATATTATAAACATTTCACTGAACAAAGTCTAATTCTTTTGCGGACCTCACAAAAGTCGCGTGCGCTCACATTCCGGACTCATAAAACGAGAATATCGTCAACTGCCGCCAACCAGAA
>NW_012052513.1:0-492 GCF_000956235.1 Wasmannia auropunctata | reverse complement strand
AGGGGAAAAGCGACCGAGGGTATAAATATCGTTGCCCGGATGGCAACGAGGTCTTTTGTTCCGGTTCGGTTCGCGAGTAAACCCCGTGTAAGGAAAGTTCCGCAAAGTATTGCGTAATAAAAGAATCCGTTATTCAGCGAGCGTTAAAAACATCGACGAAAAGGCATCTCGATCGGACGCCGCGAGTATGGAGATTTCGATCCCAAAACGGATCTAGCGCGAATTTGTCGCGCATTTATAAGACGTGTTCTTGAAACCCTATACGCGATTTCGGTTATCTTTTATGCGTTATAGCGCTGTGTCGGTCGTGGCAGGGCCGAGTCGTTTCCGCGGCGCATTTAGTGACGCAAACCGAATTGCGTTTAAAGCGCATCCCCGACCGCTGGGATTCCCGGCGAAAGGCGAGATCGCGTGATCCGCGAAGCGCGAGCGATCGTGTGCGCGGTAATTCGAGTGTGAGTGCGTGTAAGCGTGAATGTGAGCGTTTGAATT
>NW_012052512.1:0-360 GCF_000956235.1 Wasmannia auropunctata | reverse complement strand
TTGCCAACAAACGTTTCGTGCAACAGACGATACAAGTTTTGAAAGATCGACAGGACGAAATCGAGAGAAAGATTACCGCGCTTCAAAATAATATGCAAATGCTGATTAACTTCGAAAGTCGATTCAAGAAACGCATCATCGCGCTGAATAGAAAAGACTCGAACATGCCGAAAAAGAGAAGTCTCGAAAAGCAGCAACTGATCGAGGAACTGCACGCTCCCGCGAGAAGAAATTTTCCACGAAGACGTGTCATAGTTTGTGGATACGATGACCTGTGGCAGGCGGATGTGGTTGAGATGCGTCCTTATACGCGATTCAACAGAGGTTACCACTACATTCTCACCGTTATCGATGTGCTGA
>NW_012052511.1:0-658 GCF_000956235.1 Wasmannia auropunctata | reverse complement strand
AGGCCTCGCGCCAAGCTGGTCACAATGCGCACGATAACGAGATGCTATCGATTATCGAGGAACTTCGCGAAGCGGGTATTATTATAAATTAAACGACACAGTACGAATCATTTAGTCTACATCGAAATGCCGATCAACAAGTTTGGGACGTCGCTCGGTATAGGCGGAACAAGTTCGTACTACCAGTTGAGTGGTCTACTCAGAAATTACGTGCGCGATAACGCTCTTTGCATAGTTGCATCTGACTTTGACGCAAGGTCACGCAAGATTCGACGTGTAGCACTGCCAGTAGATGATAGCGATGTTGCCAACAAACGTTTTGTGCAACAGACGATACAAGTTTTGAAAGATCGACAGGACGAAATCGAGAGAAAGATTACCGCGCTTCAAAATAATATGCAAATGCTGATTAACGAGCTTCGAAAGTCGATTCAAGAAACGCATCATCGCGCTGAATAGAAAAGACTCGAACATGCCGAAAAAGAAAAGTCTCGAAAAGCAGCAGCTGATCGAGGAACTGCACGCTCCCGCGAGAAGAAATTTTCCACGAAGACGCGTCATAGTTTGTGGATACGATGACCTGTGGCAGGCGGATGTGGTCGAGATGCGTCCTTATACGCGATTCAACAGAGGTTACCACTACATTCTCACCGTTATC
>NW_012052510.1:0-466 GCF_000956235.1 Wasmannia auropunctata | reverse complement strand
GATTGAATACATTCATTGGGACGATCACAACGAGCTTGTAGATCGCCTCCGATTGCTCGAGGCCTCGCGCCAAGCTGGTCACAATGCGCACGACAACGAGATGCTGTCGATTATCGAGGAACTTCGCGAAGCGGGTATTATTATAAATTAAACGACACAGTACGAATCATTTAGTCTACATCGAAATGCCGATCAACAAGTTTGGGACGTCGCTCGGTATAAGCGGAACAAGTTCGTACTACCAGTTGAGTGGTCTACTCAGAAATTACGTGCGCGATAACGCTCTTTGCATAGTTGCATCTGACTTTGACGCAAGGTCACGCAAGATTCGACGTGTAGCACTGCCAGTAGATGATAGCGATGTTGCCAACAAACGTTTTGTGCAACAGACGATACAAGTTTTGAAAGATCGACAGGACGAAATCGAGAGAAAGATTACCGCGCTTCAAAATAATATGCAAATGCT
>NW_012052509.1:0-459 GCF_000956235.1 Wasmannia auropunctata | reverse complement strand
TAACAAGGGTCACAAGTATAAGAATATAATCGCACCTCTGTTGCCAGAAGATGTGAAAAGCGGTAAAAAAATTGGAAAAGGTATACCGCTCACCATGACAGTGAATGATAGCAATATTGAATACATTCATTGGGACGATCCCAACGAGCTTGTAGATCGCCTTCGATTGCTCGAGGCCTCGCGCCAAGCTGGTCACAATACGCACGACAACGAGATACTGTCGATTATCGAGGAACTTCGCCAAGCGGGTATTATTATAAATTAAACAACACAGTACGAATCATTTAGTCAACATCGAAATGCCGATCAACAAGTTTGGGACGTCGCTCGGTATAGGCGGAACAAGTTCGTACTACCAGTTGAGTGGTCTACTCAGAATTACGTGCGCGATAATGCTCTTTGCATAGTTGCATCTGACTTTGATGCAAAGTCACGCCAGATTCGACGTGTAGCACTGCC
>NW_012052508.1:0-544 GCF_000956235.1 Wasmannia auropunctata | reverse complement strand
TTTCGAAATCGCCAATAAGCTGCTCGTAACATCCGTTCAAAACCAATTGCAAACATCCGAGGGACAAGAAAAGCTACAAATGCACTATGGTCCTTTGGGGCAAAAATATCTGGGGGCGGTCCTAAGCGGTAAAAAAGTGGTCAACATAGACGACGTTTACGGAGTTTATTTTAGCAATGAGGGAACAAAGCTCGGCAACAAACGTATTACCTTGGATAAAAACGATAATATAATCATTGATGGGAAAAGTTATGCCGGAACACAAGGACTTTACGAATTGATTTTCATGTGTTAACCAAATAAAGCAGTCTACAATGACCTACAGAAATATCAGAGTATTCTATTAGCTACAAACGCGTACAGACGCGATCGCAGCGCGCAGGGTCAAATAATGGGTAACAAGGGTCACAAGTATAAGAATATAATCGCACCTCTGTTGCCAGAAGATGTGAAAAGCGGTAAAAAAATTGGAAAAAGGTATACCGCTCACCATGACAGTGAATGATAGCAATATTGAATACATTCATTGGGACGATCCCAACGA
>NW_012052507.1:0-580 GCF_000956235.1 Wasmannia auropunctata | reverse complement strand
ATTCGCTGCAATTCTTTACAAACGGTGCAGGACCGTCAATGTGTGTCTGCTGCCACGGTTGATTGTAATGTTTCAGACACCGACGATACTGTTGAACCTCCAAATCAGCTTTTATATGCTCGGGTAATCTGTCCCACAATTGACTTATACAGTTTGGAAACTCTCGCAGCAAAACGACTTTCGGTATATACTTTAACTCTTTGTTGTTAAACTGAGAATATCACAGTTATCCGACACGATAAGAAACATTTCGGCAACTGAGCACATTCGCGCTACGCGCTTCTATAATTAGGTCCGGTCTCGATAAATTCTTCAGAGTATTATGTGGAGGCAGAAAAGATGCGGTTCATGCGACAGTCGCAGACGATCAAAGTGACAAATTTTGATGATAAGATTAGGTTAATGTCTGATAAAAAGATACGTAAGCATGGAAACATGCTACCGATTTCATACGCGGTATCATCTGTGGCCCATCAAACTGCGGCAAGACAAACGTGCTGATAAGCTTGTTGGAGAGTCCGCACGGTGTACGCTTCGAGAACGTGTACGTGTACTCGAAATCATTGCAACAACCGAAATA
>NW_012052506.1:0-760 GCF_000956235.1 Wasmannia auropunctata | reverse complement strand
TGCGTGCGTGCGTGCGTGTCAGACATGAATAAATACTCATATATTAACCTACGCGCGCGCGTGCGCCCACACGCACACACATACGCACGCACACACACACGCGCGCACACACACACACACACGGAACGCTCACATTTAAAAATACATGCGTGTATATACATATATATACCTATTACCACATAAAAGAAAGCATCTATAGCTATCTTAAGAAGTATGACAGATACTCAAATTCTATGACTTCAAAGCTCTATTATCTCTTTATATCTGTTGATTTTAATTAAAAGTGGTAATTGAAACATTTGTCCAGAATCATGAAAACTATAACATATTTCAAAACGAATCGATTTAGCCGTGGTTATTTTTTCATATAAATCGTGCGGCGTCTTTTCAAAATTTCCGATATATAATATTTATAACTTTTAAGGAAATTTCTCAGATTTTTTATACGAATTTAAGGGCCCTTCTAGTCACCGCGGCCATATTGGATTCGTGACGTCAGAAGCGAGAAACAGCGAGAAATGACATAAAGTTTGTTGCGTGCCATTTTTAAATAAAGAGGATTTGGATAAAATTAATAAATAGGATCGCTTTAGAAAACTTGTAAAAATGGATGGAAACTATCCTTTTCTCCCCTAAAAGTCAGTAAATAGTCGTAAAAGGCACGAAGTGAAGCTTATTCAAGCAAAACTCACGATTTGACAGCTGTTGAAAGGAACGGAAAAGATACTTTTACGTATAAAATTCGACAATAACTATAGTT
>NW_012052505.1:0-574 GCF_000956235.1 Wasmannia auropunctata | reverse complement strand
ATAAGTTGTTAATATTTAATATTTAAATCTTTTCTTTTTTTCACGTTTTCATCGTTCAGTTTACATTCGTTAAGTTCAGTGCACTCTGTGCCGAATTTGCCGCGCTCTGATTGTGAAATTTCAACTAAACACATGTTCGCCTTTCGACAGCGTAGACAGCGCTACAAACATAACCAATAAAAATCAGTCGACTGCTTGCTATCGTCGGGTGAGCGTCTCGTGTGTCAGTAAATCGTCGTGTGTGAATAAATTGTGCGCGTGTTTCTTTCTTCGAGTGATTTTTCAGTCGACGAATAATTAATAGACACGGGATTGATAACCATTAACTAATAAATTCGGTGTTAAAGTCAGTCGACTGCTTGCTATCGTCGGATGAACGTCTCGTGTATCAGTAAATCGTCGTGTGTGTGAATAAATTGTGCGCGTGTTTCTTTCTTCGAGTGATTTTTCAGTTGACGAATAATTAATAGACACGGGATTGATAATCATTAACTAATAAATTCGGTGTTAAAGTCAGTCGACTGCTTGCTATCATCGAGTGCACGCGTCGTGTGTTTCTCTTTTCAAGTGATTT
>NW_012052504.1:0-602 GCF_000956235.1 Wasmannia auropunctata | reverse complement strand
TATTTAGCGATGAATCGCTATTTACGCAAGAAGGGATATTCAATTCGCACAATATGCATTTATGGAGCGATGAAAATCTCAGAGTTACACGAATAAGAAACTTTCAGATTCGTTGGAAAAGGAATGTCTGGGCAGGAATTATGGGGACTGAGATCCTAGGTCCAGTTTATCTCCCAGACATTTTAACTGGAGTAACATATGTGGAATTTTTAAGAGAAAATTTACCAGAATTTTTAGAAGATGCCCGATTATTAGACAGAGAAGAAATAATATTCCAGCAAGACGGTGCAGGGCCACATAATGCAAGAATTGTAACGGAGTATTTGAATCAGCAATTTCCCAGACGATGGATGGGTCGATACGGCCCAATACGTTGGCCCGCAAGATCTCCAGATCTTAATCCTCTGGACTTCTTTTTTTGGGGATATTGTAAAGAATTAATTTATAAAACGCTTCCCGAAGACATGGAGGATCTTGATACAAGATTGCATTATGCCGTATGGAACATCGAAGAAGATATGATGAGAAAAGTGCAAAGAAATTTGTTGAAACGCATGAGAGACTGCGTTAGAATGGATGGCGACACTTCGAGCATCTACTAT
>NW_012052503.1:0-353 GCF_000956235.1 Wasmannia auropunctata | reverse complement strand
ATGCTTCGATTCGTCAGAGGGGGCGCGGTGGGGGCACGACTCCCGCGACGATCGTATAAATACGGTAAAACGATCGATTTTTCGCTCAATAATCCTTCAATCGATCGCTTGAAGCGGAAGATTTTCGGAGGCGAGAGATTACAAGAAGTGGAAGATTCTCAGAAGATCCGCTCTTTTTAGAGCGACAAGAAGAAATCCGTTCTTTTTAGGGCGAGAGATTAAGATCTGATCATTCATCAGAAACCGATATGGCTTACGCAAATGAAGAGTATTACGATATGCTAATGGTACTCGGTGAGTGCCATGGACAGCATTATCCTGCTGCAATGCGATACGCGGAATTATATCCGAAT
>NW_012052502.1:0-330 GCF_000956235.1 Wasmannia auropunctata | reverse complement strand
GAGTCGTGCCCCCACCGCGCCCCCTCTGACGAATCGAAGCATCCGACCGTTGGATGCTTCGATTCGTCAGAGGGGGCGCGGTGGGGGCACGACTCCCGCGACGATCGTATAAATACGGTAAAACGATCGATTTTTCGCTCAATAATCCTTCAATCGATCGCTTGAAGCGGAAGATTTTCGGAGGCGAGAGATTACAAGAAGTGGAAGATTCTCAGAAGATCCGCTCTTTTTAGAGCGACAAGAAGAAATCCGTTCTTTTTAGGGCGAGAGATTAAGATCTGATCATTCATCAGAAACCGATATGGCTTACGCAAATGAAGAGTATTACGA
>NW_012052501.1:0-666 GCF_000956235.1 Wasmannia auropunctata | reverse complement strand
CACGTACCCGCGATACTGAGGAGAAACCGCCACCAACGCGGGGTGAATCGACCGATCGTCGAGGCGAGCGAACGATCGCGCGGTCAGCCACGGTATTCGCGCGGTAGCTCGACGACTCTTCGCCAACTCGGAGAGTTCACCCTGAAGGAGAACGTCGCGCGCTGCCACGCCGCACGATCTCGCAGCGACGGCGGAGAGATCTACAGCGTCATCCATCGAGCGGGGGGCACGACCGGCAGCGGACGTTATATATATATATGTGTGTGTGTGTGTGTGTGCGCGAAACGCACATCGGTCCAAAGAGTCGCGATCTTCATCGTTCCCTCCCTCACGATCAGCTCTCGACAGCGCGGGGAGGATCGTCGGAGATCGCCACGGGAACTACGCGAGAGCTGTACTTTCGAATGAACAAAATAAATATCCAGCGAGCGAAGCGCGACGTGCGCGCGCGATCCACGAGCGATTACGACAGAAAGAGGGAACGACGCCTCAGCGCTCTCTCAAAAAAAATAAAAATAAAGAAACGTCGCGGCGATCGCCACGATCGGCGCGCGCGGGAAGTTCGCTCGGTCGGTCGCTCGCTCCTCGCTCGCTCCCTCCCTCGCCAAAACGCGCCCAGGGTGGCCGCGCGATCGCGCGTCGGCGCTGCGCAGCGAGGCTCTTCCG
>NW_012052500.1:0-417 GCF_000956235.1 Wasmannia auropunctata | reverse complement strand
TGTTCAAGCGCGCCCATCCCCGGGAGAGACGCATCGAGGCCTTCTTCGACGCGATCGCGCGAAAGTATCCACCGCCCACCGGCGACGACGATCCTCCGATCCCTCCGCCCTCTTCCCCGCCTCGTCCACCCATCAACGATCGCTCTCCCGGCTCCGTTCTCTCCTTTCTCGACTCTCCGCCTCGTCTTCCCCATCGCGTGCGCCACGATCCCTCGTCGTCGTCGTCGTCGTCCTCCTCGCCCTTCGACGACGACGACGACCGCGTCGGCGTCTCTCGTCTCGCGGAATCGTCGGGTCCCCGCGGCCGTCCCCGCGGTCGTCCTCCCGCGCGTCCCCGCGGTCGTCCCCGCGGTCGTCCCCGCGGTCGTCCACGCGGACGTCCCGCGCGCGTCGCGGGTCCCCCCACGATCGACGACA
>NW_012052499.1:0-346 GCF_000956235.1 Wasmannia auropunctata | reverse complement strand
TAACGAACGGATATAACGTACATTCAAGTGAATGCTCCAACGTCTCTGTAACATAAACATATATTTAATTATTTATCTTTTGTGCATTAATTTCTCATAATAATGTTAATAAAATGCTTAACTCACAACAATAATTTTCGAGCTTTTATTTATATTCTTGTTTGAATTCGTATTTATATTTTTGTTCGATTTCGTATTATTCGTCTTTTTAGTATATTTAGTTGACATTTTTTTGCTATTTTATACGTAAAGTTATCTGAATCTACATCAATCTTTCTGCTGAGGATATTATTTATAAATTTGCACCATGCTTTAATAAATTCTTGAGCTGTTATCATTACTAATG
>NW_012052498.1:0-312 GCF_000956235.1 Wasmannia auropunctata | reverse complement strand
TATTGAACTGAGAAAGACAACTCAAGGCGAAAGATAAATCTGGTCTCGTATACACGCTGATGTACATGAGTCGTCCCATCAGCTCTTGATACGCAAGAGCATCGGCTTGTTCACTCTGATCGCACTCATCCATCTTGATATTCATATCTATCGGTGATCCCACGGCGTTGCAATCTTCCATTCCATATAATAGCAATAGCTTTTCTATGTAACTCTTTTGATGTACATTTATCTTCTTTTCTTCTTTCTTTGCAGGATTCAGCAAATCGGACCCATTTCTTGTTACTGAGTCGACAAGGCACACAGGGGATA
>NW_012052497.1:12836-13257 GCF_000956235.1 Wasmannia auropunctata | reverse complement strand
TCCGTGGAAAAGACATTAAAAATGTAAAAAAACCGCCAAGTATATTTTTTAACGTTTTTACCTCGAAAAAATTGTATTAGATTGAAAAAAATGAGACCTTTGTATTATCTTAAATATATAATACAACTTCGAAAAAAAAACTATTGTTAAATCATAAAAAAAACCTAAGTGACATTATCTTCAATATATAACAATCACGGAAAATTATTTTGTAATTAATATACCCCGAAAATACTATTGTATCAAATTAAACAAACAAAATCCAAGTTGTATTATCTCTAACGTATTCATGATTTAAAAAAATTTAATTTAATAAATTAAAAATATAACACTACCAAAAAGAAGTGAAATCAAAATATTATTTCAAGTATATTTATTGTAATTGAATTAAAACTAAAAAAATAATATACTCGAAAAAAAT
>NW_012052497.1:0-630 GCF_000956235.1 Wasmannia auropunctata | reverse complement strand
AACTGCGAACGTGTCTTCTCTCTTTTAATGCTCGGGACCAAGTGTCCACACCAAGATGTCCTCCCGCGCCTCCGAACTATATCCCACCACCTAGATGCGCTACTCGTCGTCCATCATTCTCCGTCGCTTCTCATTGGTCATCTAGGAATCAGTTATCTAGGGGGTATCTAGTTATTTCACTAAAATACGAAATTAACGTTTTATACAAAAAATAAAAACAATCCCACAATTTGCCCCCTTGGTTTTATGGATTCTACGTGCTCATAAATGTTTGAACATTTTTTAATAAAGTTGGCCCACTCAAGGGCTTAGTCAGGCAATCCGCTGACATATCGGTGTTGGGAGTATGTTTCACGAGAATACTTTCTGCTCTCACAGCCTCTTGGATGTAGTGACATTTCCTGTTCATCAATTTTGACTTGGTCTTGTAGCTGCCTCCATTTGCAAGTCTCACAGCGTTGAGATTGTCACATCTTAACTCTTTGGATACTCCCTCTGACAATCCGACTTCATGCATTAGTCTGGATGTCCATACAATTTCATTTGTCCCTTCCAGCATCGCTTCAAGTTCGCTCTCTGTTGACGATAATGCTACTCTCGGTTGCTTCTTGCTTCTCCAGTGAACCAGAT
>NW_012052496.1:0-331 GCF_000956235.1 Wasmannia auropunctata | reverse complement strand
AGTAGTACGGAAGATTCAATACGTGAATATGCGGCTTCACGTACATTTTACGTTTAACTTCCAATCATGGAGAGTTAGTTGCTTACTTTTGTGATAATAATATAATTAAACGAACGATTGAAAAGATTAGACAGACCCCTACGCAAGGTAAAAATATTTATTAAATCTTTGCCTTACTAAATAAATGAGTCTACGATATATGTGGTGGATATATAGGATGAAGGGGCTGCTTGATGGAATCACGTTATTCTGTATATAACTGTCGTATATTAAGAAATATCTAAAACGAGGTACAACTGCAAACGTGTCTTCTCTCTCTTTTAATGCTCGG
>NW_012052495.1:0-625 GCF_000956235.1 Wasmannia auropunctata | reverse complement strand
ACGTTTACGCTGACTGGCAAAAGTAGCAGCCTCGCGGTAAGCTAGTTTCCACCTGTAGATTTGAGCGATGGTGAATACGAACTCGGTCTGGCAGATTTAGAAACGTATTATACGATACCCAATGTAAATTCGTCGAATAATAAATTTTATTTTGACAAAGACGACAAGGAGATTGTAATTCCCGAAGAATCGTACGAACTGTATAACATTGCAAAATATTTGAAACGTGCAATCCTACATGTTCATCCAAACGATGCTGCGAGAAAGAAAACGGAAAGCGATGAAGAGGATGAGAACGATTACCCGCTGGTGATTCGCGCCAATAACAATACGATGAAGAGCGAGATCAAGTGCGCGTATCGGATAAATTTCACAAAATCCTGTAACATTGGATCGCTGTTGGTATTTTCATCAAATCGCTTGCTGGAACCACGTCAATGGCACGAATCGAACATACCGATAAATATGATGAATGTAAACATCATTCGCATAGAGTGTAACATGACCGCGGGTGCGTATAGTAACGACAAGTGTGTACATACGATACACGAGTTTTCACCGAGCGTGCCGCCAGGATATAAGATATCGGAAACGCCGGCACAGATCATTTACCTTCCGATCATCA
>NW_012052494.1:0-396 GCF_000956235.1 Wasmannia auropunctata | reverse complement strand
TAACTGCAACAATTGGCAGAACGTATGCATATTCCATATTTCAGAGGTATTTTCATGCGAACCACTTTACCGACGGGAGGAGTACGTCGAAATGAGAGCGGTATCGTGAATTTGGATAATGCTGAGGGACTCGGTACTCATTGGGTAGCATACGCAAAGAGAGGCAATCGTGCTATATATTTCGACAGTTTTGGCAATCTTCGTCCACCGAGAGAATTGGTGCGATATCTACGGGACAATGAGACGCAAATTGAATTCAATCGCACACCTTATCAACGTTATGATCAAAGCAATTGCGGTCAACTGTGTCTACAGTTTTTACAGACGGTAGATAATATATTTAAAGACAAACGTTGCAACATTTAGACTCAGTATTCATTCAAACATGTCGCTGAC
>NW_012052493.1:0-367 GCF_000956235.1 Wasmannia auropunctata | reverse complement strand
AACGTTAAAATTTCCAACAGGCGCAACTACCAACATACAACTGCAACAATTGGCAGAACGTATGCATATTCCATATTTCAGAGGTATTTTCATGCGAACCACTTTACCGACGGGAGGAGTACGTCGAAATGAGAGCGGTATCGTGAATTTGGATAATGCTGAGGGACTCGGTACTCATTGGGTAGCATACGCAAAGAGAGGCAATCGTGCTATATATTTCGACAGTTTTGGCAATCTTCGTCCACCGAGAGAATTGGTGCGATATCTACGGGACAATGAGACGCAAATTGAATTCAATCGCACACCTTATCAACGTTATGATCAAAGCAATTGCGGTCAACTGTGTCTACAGTTTTTACAGACGGTA
>NW_012052492.1:0-718 GCF_000956235.1 Wasmannia auropunctata | reverse complement strand
TATATACGGCACGTGAGATTTTTTTAACATATTCTGTGCACTGTCTGTTGAAAATGTTTCTTTTGTACTGTGCTAGCGACAATTCCCACTGTTTAGTGGAAAATGAGAATGTTATTTATGACGTAAAAAATATTAAGTGATTTTTAAAATATTAAGAAGTGATGAAGTGATTTTTACGTATAATAATAAAGAATATACTGGGAGAGTAATAGATCACTCAGGTAAAGTAAAGTTATTTTTATATACGTCTGATATGTACAAATTGTTATGCTATAAATGACTCATTTATATGCTCAACAAGTTTTTATTAGTAAAAAAATTTTATAGGTTAGAAAGTAATTTCATTGTTAATAGTGTGCAGTGTTTCTAATAACTTAAAAAAACATATTGCAGATAATAAATGTTACATGGAAAAACAATTAGATATGTTTAGATTAGAAAAAACTAAAAAAGAAAAGAAAATAAAGAAAAGTACAGAATTAATAAATAAGCCAAAAATGTCTCTTCGCAAAAGAAAGAAAACAGAATCATCTTTATGTGTTTCATCAAAAGTTGCTAGAAACACCGCTGAAGAGACTACTAAAAACAAAAAAGATACTAAAAAGGTAAATTATAATTTTAGTTTAATATATGTTTCCCTTGTATTGTTTATACTGTAATTTATAAATTGTTAATTGAAATTTTAGATCTCACAAGAAATACAGAGGACATCAAGTGT
>NW_012052491.1:0-403 GCF_000956235.1 Wasmannia auropunctata | reverse complement strand
GTTAATAACTCTGTAAATAATGGTCTGAGCCAAAATTGAAAGAGGAACTTTTAGTTCAAAATTTCATTCTCTTTCACGCCTTAAAATATTAATTAAGCGTTACGGGACACCCTGTATACGGCACGTAAGATTTTTTTAACATATTCTGTGCACTGTCTGTTGAAAATGTTTCTTTTGTACTGTGCTAGTGACAATTCCCACTGTTTAGTGGAAAATGAGAATGTTATTTATGACGTAAAAAATATTAAGAAGTGATTTTTAAAATATTAAGAAGTGATGAAGTGATTTTTACGTACAATAATAAAGAATATACTGGGAGAGTAATAGATCACTCAGGTAAAGTAAAGTTATTTTTATATACGTCTGATATGTACAAATTGTTATGCTATAAATGACTCATTTA
>NW_012052490.1:0-459 GCF_000956235.1 Wasmannia auropunctata | reverse complement strand
TTTATACTGCACCGGTCAGTATACGACTGTTGAAAGCTGCGTCTATCTCACGCCATCTGAGTCCGGCACCATATCCTGCACCTACATGCACGAATCGTCCGCGCACCGAATCTTTCAAACTTTCCAGTCGCGCGATACGAGCGATGACAGATTGTCTCACACCGATCGATAATCGCGGATTTCGACTTTGCTCATCGAGTGAATCGATGAATTCGTCGACACGCTCTTCCCATGCGATAAAGTCTTCTCGCGTAATCAACCGGGTGGCTTGCTCATCCAGATCTCTTATCGTTTGCTCCATATTCTTTTTAGCGCGAATACACAAATATATCTTTCTCACTCTGTGCAAATAGGGCACATGTTACACGGCATTATTTGAAACAACGGACATTCGCATACCCAGCATGAATAACCCTCGTGGAGTATAAATTCTTCGGTAGTGTGTCTTCGCAAGAGACG
>NW_012052489.1:12777-13245 GCF_000956235.1 Wasmannia auropunctata | reverse complement strand
TCCTAACAGCATAGAAATCTTATTCGTTCGCAACCATCGCCAGATAGAAATTAGATCCGCGTCAAAGATGAACGTGTCTCGCACACATCTCAGTGTAGTAGTAGTGCCATATACATGTACGAAGGAAAGGAAAAGAAATTAAAATATAATTTTAAAAATTTCACATTTTATTGTTTATTTAATGGTGTGACCACCAGTTATATATTTTAAATACATTTTGTAATGCGCAATTCTTAACATGTTTTCCGCAACGCATAGTATTAATAATACTTAGATTATTCAAAGAAACTACATCTTCGTAATCAGTAACCAGAGTTTCAATGACTACTCTCGCATCGAGCATATCACCGAGCCATTCTCGTTTTTGATATCCTTTAACATACACGGTAGCCTCGTCGGTATCATCCTCTTCACCAAACACAGCTGTTGCAATCAGGTGTTCGCCATGCTGTACGGAATCATCCCGTC
>NW_012052489.1:0-355 GCF_000956235.1 Wasmannia auropunctata | reverse complement strand
GTATTACTGCATCGGTCAGTATACGACTGTTGAAAGCTGCGTCTATCTCACGCCATCTGAGTCCGGCACCATATCCTGCACCCACATGCACGAATCGTCCGCGCACCGAATCTTTCAAACTTTCCAGTCGCGCGATACGAGCGATGACAGATTGTCTCACACCGATCGATAATCGCGGATTTCGACTCTGCTCATCGAGTGAATCGATGAATTCGTCGACACGCTCTTCCCACGTGATAAAGTCTTCTCGCGTAATCAACCGGGTGGCTTGCTCGTCCAGATCTCTTATCGTTTGCTCCATATTCTTTTTAGCACGAATACACAAATATATCTTTCTCACTCTGTGCAAATAGGG
>NW_012052488.1:0-332 GCF_000956235.1 Wasmannia auropunctata | reverse complement strand
TTATATTAACTAACAAGTTCAATATACGTGATAATGCCCACCCGCTGTCACGTTCTTGGAATTCTTCCAGCGACGATAAGGTAGGCTCAACAACGCGCGAATCGTACCACACGCGTAAATCGGAGCAAAGATAGAGTTTACAGTTTCTCGTAATAATACTTTTATTATCACGTTTGTCACCTGTTACGAATTCACCGTTGAATACAGTATTTATCTTAATGTTATTATGTCTCTGCATAACATTTCGAGCACAATTTCTCGCGCATTTTCCAGAAACTGTTGAGGTTTAATGTGACTGGAATTTATTACTGCACCGGTCAGTAATACGACTG
>NW_012052487.1:0-405 GCF_000956235.1 Wasmannia auropunctata | reverse complement strand
TAATGCGGATACGACGATTCCCGATCCCCATTACTTTTAGCTGGATATAGAGCGGCCACCACTGACCATGCGAAACATGCATTGTCTATAGATTGCACGTTCACAACCGCTCTCTTCGTCATAATTTCTCGCGGTAACTGGATATGACACCCCGCGTGCAAAGGATTAAACTTATTTATATTAACTAGCAAGTTCAATATACGCGATAATGCCCACCCGCTGTCGCGTTCTTGGAATTCTTCCAGCGACGCTAAGGTAGGCTCAACAACGCGCGAATCGTACCACACGCGTAAATCGGAGCAAAGATAGAGTTCACAGTTTCTCAGCTCTAATAATACTTTTATTATCACGTTTGTCACCTGTTACGAATTCACCGTTGAATACAGTATTTATCTTAATGATATA
>NW_012052486.1:0-601 GCF_000956235.1 Wasmannia auropunctata | reverse complement strand
AAAATCAATTAATTTTATTTACATTGTTGAATTGTTTATTTTTATTTCATAAACATTTTTAAAAATTTTTATTATACATACCTATCGCAAATGTATTTCTTGTGCGCGTTTTTGCTCAGTTGCGAGCTAACGAGGCGGGACAAATTCTTGATCCATGTGAAATGTCCCACACCATCTTTCTCCACGTATAGCAGGTTGACATGCTTCTCCTTCTTCGTGTCAGCGAGGCGAATCGGTAGGATCGATATTTGTTCCTTGTTCTCGATGGTATATACGTTGATGGAAATTGCGTTGAGATTCTCGAACTTTTTTATTTGATTTAACGTCATCGGAAATTCAATGTCCTTGAGATTTAACACAGATTTATAATGCGGATACGACGATTCCCGATCCCCATTACTTTTAGCTGGATATAGAGCGGCCACCACTGACCATGCGAAACATGCATTGTCTATAGATTGCACGTTTACAACCGCTCTCTTCGTCATAATTTCACGCGGTAACTGGATATGACACCCCGCGTGCAAAGGATTAAACTTATTTATATTAACTAACAAGTTCAATATACGCGATAATGCCCACCCGCTGTCACGTTCTTGGA
>NW_012052485.1:0-510 GCF_000956235.1 Wasmannia auropunctata | reverse complement strand
TTCCTGCTGTAATTGTTAAAACTCAGCCACTTGTTGTCTTCGCTCGGTAATCTGATCGCGCATTCGTTCATCTCCCCACAGTCAACAGTGTGGACCTCCAACTTTTCGCTCGAACTAAAATAGTGCAGGCATCTGAAAAATCAATTTATTTTATTTACATTGTTGAATTGTTTATTTTTATTTCATAAACATTTTAAAAATTTTTATTATACATACCTATCGCAAATGTATTTCTTGTGCGCGTTTTTGCTCAGTTGCGAGCTAACGAGGCGGGACAAATTCTTGATCCATGTGAAATGTCCCACACCATCTTTCTCCACGTATAGCAGGTTGACATGCTTCTCCTTCTTCGTGTCAGCGAGGCGAATCGGTAGGATCGATATTTGTTCCTTGTTCTCGATGGTATATACGTTGATGGAAATTGCGTTGAGATTCTCGAACTTTTTTATATGATTTAACGTCATCGGAAATTCAATGTCCTTGAGATTTAACACAGATTTATAATGCGGA
>NW_012052484.1:0-462 GCF_000956235.1 Wasmannia auropunctata | reverse complement strand
TCTGTATCTTCAAATCGGTGTTCAAGATTCCAGGCACATGGTTTGATCTTGAATAAAATACAAAAAATTTTCATTATCTACATATTAAAGACTAATAAAGTACGTAGGGGTTTTTTAAAATATTGATTTTTCAAAATGGTAGCTATTTTGTGAAAAATGTGTATTTTTCGCTACAAGTCTTTCTTAAAATAGCTGCCATTTTGAAAAAAATCAATATTTTGAAAAACCCCTACGTACTTCATTAGTCTTTAATATGTAGATAATGAAAATTTTTTGTGTTTTGTTCGCGGTCAAACCGTGTATCTGAAATCCTGTACACCGATAGAATAAAAGAGATTTTGCAAGTGTAGGCCAGTGCGCCGCCATTTTGGACATAAGAAAAATAAAAAAATATTTTTTTAGTTTCTTATATATGTACAATAATGTCTTCTTTAAATAGATTTTAAATAAAGTTATCCATTT
>NW_012052483.1:0-1435 GCF_000956235.1 Wasmannia auropunctata | reverse complement strand
CTCAAGTACCAGCGGAGAGACGCAACAGGGCAGCAAACTTTTGGAACTGGGAAAACCGTACAAAAAACTCAATGAATTCTAAATCGTTATTTCAATTCAAAGTTTTTAATTTTTCAAGAGATATTGAATAGAATGACGATATCTCTTCTCTGTTTCTCTCTCGGCTCTCTGGAATTTATTTTGATAAAATCGATATTCAGTCGAAACGGGAAAAAAAAACGTGAAGTTAAGGACGGATCGTTAGGTTTTAATGCGTTTATTTGGAATCGCCGTCGGAGGTGGAAAGACGAGTTTAAAAATACCCGAGCTAGAATTAGGGAAACAATAAAATCGAGGGTGTACCACGGCCGAGGGGGAGAGTGGTCGGCGGGGGGGAGATGGTCGGCATATATCGGGGGTGAGTTTGTCAACGACGCGGTCGCTTTGACGAACGGCCCCGTGCAACAGCGGCCAATCAGACCGCGTGAAAAATCTGATGGAGTACATGCGCGCGCGCGCGCTCGCTCGCTCGCTCGTTCGCCCGCGCGCCTGCTCGCTCGCCCGCTCGCGAGCATCGGCAGATAATCTCCATTGTATGCTATATTTTCGAAAGTGCAGCATTGCGTTAATGCCGATAATGGGTTACGAACTTTATCAGCGGATTGGCAACAGGCTCGCGCATCCGCTGACACACAAAGGACCATTTAGTCCGGTGACTGACCGGCCATACGTGCGACGCACCGCACACCCGCATGGATATCTAAAACGAATTTTAATAAATCTCGTCAGGCGTTAAATTACTCGTCGCCTCCACACTCACACATATCCATACACACACACACAGAGGCACGCATCTCGCCGCATCATCTGCCCTCTCTTCAATTTCCAACGCGCCATTAGATTCCTCGTCTGTTTATGCAACGAACGTCGCTTTCGCGGCACGGATTAACTTTCTTTTAATTACGCAATTAGTCGTTTAAGGTGGAGCGTGAAGCTCCTCGGGCTCGTCGGGAGACGAATCGGGAGGGGGAGTCCCAAACTACCACTTCCATCGTTCACGGGCGTAACAAGAAGTGCCTCTTTTCCTCGAACTCCCGGTTCCAAGTTCCCTCAGACCGTCGGGGAACTGGGGTTAGCTACGCCTCTGGCCTCTGTTCGTTGCCTCTGGAAAATCGAGACACGGCGAAGACGGAAACGGAGTCTCTCTCGCGAACGCGAACGGGAATACAGAAGCGGACCACCTACCGACTATAGAACCCGATTCGGCGACTGTTCTGTTCTGTCGCTGAGAGGCATTTAACGCGGGACTGTCTGCAACGGACTTCGTAATTTAGAGCCAATCTCCTTTATTATCGGCAATGTCTGCGCCCCGCTGGGGACCTTTTCGTAAACTCCGCTCGTTAGGCGGTCGAACGTACAAACCCGGCGCGAGCTCCTCAATGAGCGGCGGCGGATA
>NW_012052482.1:0-549 GCF_000956235.1 Wasmannia auropunctata | reverse complement strand
CAAATAATTAATTAATTAATCACAAAGAATTACTAAATCTCCATTCGGCTACTGAAAATGCGTGTCGTGTTTCATTAAGTGATAACGCGAAGAGTAGTATGCTGCCTGCCGGCTCGTCGCTCGTAATACAACTTCGAGTAAGTATTTACATTAAACAAGAAAGAGAGAGAGAGAGAGAGAGAGAGAGAGAGAGAAAGCGACGCTCTTGTCACTCTCGTCACTTAGTCAAAGCAGAAGCGATCGATGTGCGGACGGACGTAACGCACGGGCGCCCGCCACGGGTGGGGTCATGCAATTAACTCCGAGCACTGAATTTCGCGACGCCCGGGTCACATCGATCTAGATTACAATTGTCGGCGTACTAAGCTTCATTCACCGGGCGGGCTGGCATTACGTACAACTCGATGTAATCCATACTGATTGGCAGCGCCGAAGTAAAGCTCGTATTTACGACCGTCGCTCTGTTTATCTGCGATTGAGTCGATTATAAGGAGATATCCCCCGCTGCCAGTGAGACGCTTTGAGCAAGCACCCGTGCGAGGCACGTTG
>NW_012052481.1:0-497 GCF_000956235.1 Wasmannia auropunctata | reverse complement strand
GTACATCATAATTCGCAACAGAATCATCTGAAACAAAAAAATCAAAATGCGTTTGTTAAAGGAGATGTTTCTCGAGGTAACCCTGGGAGCTTTTTTGTTTTTTTTGATAATTATTAATTTTACTATAACAAATTAGCCGATTTTTTTTAGCAAAAATCGGTTTTTTGGCTTCCAAGTGCAACGAAAAATTGAAAAATAAAAAAAAAATCCTTCCAGGGTTACCTCGAGAAATATCTCCTTTAACAAATGCATTTTGATTTTTTTGTTTCAGATGATTCTGTTGCGAGTTATAATGTACACCGCAAAACAACTTTTTTTCGAGGCGCCTCCGGAGATTCACTGTCACTCGCTCAATTTTCAATATTTTGCAATGAAAATTTAGGAAAATATTGTTCAAATGTTGCATTATTATATGGAAATTGACTGAATAAACTAACACTATCTGTATCGCCAAAAAAAATTCTTAAAAACATAGCCTTTTTTTCACCGAATTAACC
>NW_012052480.1:0-335 GCF_000956235.1 Wasmannia auropunctata | reverse complement strand
ATGTTTTTTAAGAATTTTTTTTGGCGATACAGATAGTGTTAGTTTATTCAGTCAATTTCCATATAATAATGCAACATTTGAACAATATTTTCCTAAATTTTCATTGCAAAATATTGAAAATTGAGCGAGTGACAGTGAATCTCCGGAGGCGCCTCGAAAAAACACGGTGTACATCATAACTCGCAACAGAATCATCTGAAACAAAAAAATCAAAATGCATTTGTTAAAGGAGATGTTTCTCGAGGTAATCCTGGGAGCTTTTTTGTTTTTTTTGATAATTATTAATTTTACTATAACAAATTAGCCGATTTTTTTTTAGCAAAAATCGGTTTTTT
>NW_012052479.1:0-599 GCF_000956235.1 Wasmannia auropunctata | reverse complement strand
TTTTATTATTGAAAAGAAATAATAAAAAATATTATAAATCTTAAATATTTATTATAACCTCTTATCATTATTATTCTTATTATAATTTGTAATCCTAAGAATATCAATCATGTAGATTTTGTTATTCACTGATTAATACATATATTATTGTTTTGATGAAAATTATGCACATGAGCACAGATAGTGTATATACGGAGTCATTTATAATTAATTCTCGAAAATGATATTTTGTAATTTAATTTGACCATAGACGGTTGAATTCAGAAAAAATAACCTTTAATTTGGTAAAGAAAAAATTTTTTTAATCAAAAAGAAACTTGGAGTGGTAAGGGTATTTTGTTAAATAAAAATTAAAAATTTTTTTCTTTACAACTTGAAAGTACTTTTCAAACCGTACAACTTTTGTTTAAAACATTTTTTTCTATCTTTTATATTTTCGATGATATTCGCCGTGAAAGAAAAAAACCATTTTTTTTCAAAAGGGTGTTTCACCCTTTAAACCCGAGATTCCGCACATATAAAAAAATACGTGTCTCTTAGATTTTTGTGTTTAAAAACATATTCTAAGGAGAATTAAATCGGTGCCGGACAGTTGTGAC
>NW_012052478.1:0-334 GCF_000956235.1 Wasmannia auropunctata | reverse complement strand
ATCTTAAAATGTTATGAAGAAATAATGTACAAAGTTGAATAAAAAATAAGTTTTATTATTAAGTTTTATTATTGAGAAGAAATAATAAAAAATATTATAAATCTTAAATATTTATTATAACCTCTTATCATTATTATTCTTATTATAATTTGTAATCCTAAGAATATCAATCATGTCGATTTTGTTATTCACTGATTAATACATATCTTATTGTTTTGATGAAAATTATGCACATGAGCACAGATAGTGTATATACGGAGTCATTTATAATTAATTCTCGAAAATGATATTTTGTAATTTAATTTGACCATATACGGTTGAATTCAGAAAAAAA
>NW_012052477.1:0-737 GCF_000956235.1 Wasmannia auropunctata | reverse complement strand
TTAAATATAGACCGGTATTTAAAGTACCAAAAGAGGTAGCACTTAGGTTTTATTTATAAGAAATAATAGATGTACCGCTTAGGTTTTATTGTTTAATTTTGTACAACTGTTTTTTGTTCAAAAAGGATATTATAAACATCAAATTTTGTTCGATAATGGATGTACCGCTTAGGTTTCATTATTCAATTTTGTACAACTATTTTTTGTTCAAAAAGGAGATCATAAACATCAAATTTTGTTCGATAATAGATGTACCGCTTAGGTTTCATTGTTCAATTTTGTACAACTGTTTTTTGTTCAATAAGGAGATCACAAACATCAAATTTTGTTCGAGAAGCACGCTAACACTTGACACCCTTTTTTCCTTTTTTTTTTAAAGTCAATTTTGTAACGATCACAAATAAACAATAAGATGTAAAAGCGTAGAATGGAAACAACTTTAAGAGAGTAATCTTAAAATGTTATGAAGAAATAATGTACAAAGTTGAATAAAAAATAAGTTTTATTATTAAGTTTTATTATTGAGAAGAAATAATAAAAAATATTATAAATCTTAAATATTTATTATAACCTCTTATCATTATTATTCTTATTATAATTTGTAATTCTAAGAATATCAATTATGTAGATTTTGTTATTCACTGATTAATACATATCTTATTGTTTTGATGAAAATTATGCACATGAGCACAGATAGTTTATATACGGAGTCATTTATAATTAATTCTCGAAAATGA
>NW_012052476.1:0-575 GCF_000956235.1 Wasmannia auropunctata | reverse complement strand
CCGCTGAATGCAAGTGCGTGACAAGATAAGTAGATTAAACTGAACAAAAATGTCCTCTACTATTTTGTAAAATTCGCATTTATTAACGAGATATTAAGTTTATTTGCCGATCTTCAAAAATTAATATCTTGTTAACGATTGCGAATTTTGCAAAATGGTAGAGGACTTTTCGATTCAGTTTAGTCCGTTCTACCTACCCATGAACGGTGATACACCTATTATGAGACACCCTGTATATATATAATATATATCACTTAAATATAGACCGGTATTTAAAGTACCAAAAGAGGTAGCACTTAGGTTTTATTTATAAGAAATAATAGATGTACCGCTTAGGTTTTATTGTTTAATTTTGTACAACTGTTTTTTGTCAAAAAGGATATTATAAACATCAAATTTTGTCGATAATGGATGTACCGCTTAGGTTTCATTATTCAATTTTGTACAACTATTTTTTGTTCAAAAAGGAGATCATAAACATCAAATTTTGTTCGATAATAGATGTACCGCTTAGGTTTCATTGTTCAATTTTGTACAACTGTTTTTTGTTCAATAAGGAGATCACAAACATCAAA
>NW_012052475.1:0-1567 GCF_000956235.1 Wasmannia auropunctata | reverse complement strand
CGTAAATTTGACCGAACCTGCTTTTTTGCAATTAATGTCAGACGATGAAATCCGAGGATACATGTTTATAGATACATGTTGATAGCAATTAAAGATTTGGAAATATACCCTGTCATATACAAGCAACGGAGCGTCACATTAAAAAATTGTCACCGAGACAGCACATCGTATGTCCCCTAAAAGCAAACGCGAAGGAATGGCATTTACTATGATCTTGGCTTAAAAGGCAGAGAACTGAAACAAAAAAAGATTTTCAACAATAAATTATTTTTATAAAACAATTGTTATGTAGTTGAAATAAAATAAAAATGAAAAAAACGATGTTTTTTTCATTTTTTAAGAGGGGTAGATATTCATTAAAAAATTCATTAACTTTTTTTATATAAATATATAGTAAGGAAGGAAAATAATAAACTCGAATAATAACTAACAAATAAAATTTACATCTAAAAATATGCTCTAATTTTTCTTGGAGCTTTAAATAAAAACGTTGAAAATAATCTATGAATTCTTGTATGCACATTGCAAATATAAAGTAAATAAATAAAAGATACAAGTATAATTATAGGTATGTATGTACAATTACTGAGTGCGGCGCTAGAATCTGGACGAAATTCAATTTAAAATTCTCGCTACTTTGGCTGCGTTCCGATATTCACTGCAAGTACTGAAAAACTATAATATACGTTACGTGCACTATAGATTTTCAGCACTGACAGTGAATATTGGAACGCAGCCATTACAGTCCCGTCTGACTCATAGACCTAAAAATACATGGACGGAGTCTTTTGCGAGGGGAAAGTGATAATAGCGGTAAGGGGGCAGTACCATAGGCGTAGGAATACTACACCAGAGAGATCAACCATGGACGTAGGAATATAAGGGGACAGAGCATAGAGTTGCGAGGGGGAAGGCAGTGCGGCACGGTGCGACGAGGTAATTGCCGCCTGAATTTGATTGGCTGTTAGTTTGCGTAAGCGCAATGATATAAGTTCTCGTATCCGTGTGATAATACACACACACACACACATACACACACACACACACACACACACACACACATATACATATAATAGACCGAGTATCCCTATGCTTTTGCTGTGGAGAGGGAGATCTGGGACCCAATAAGAGTGAACTCAGCACAATCTCCCCCCGCATAAGCATGCGCATATCCGTAGCCAATAAAAACCAGGCGACAACTCCCCCCACATTTCGGCTTCACTCCCCTCGCCTAAGTTACGACTTTGTGCTCTGTCCCCTTATATTCCTATGTCCATGGGATCAAAAATACCCTCATACTAACGTCCTCTGAAGAAGTGGATTCAAATTACATATAGGAAAATCCACTTTTTTGCACAATTTGTGGTACTTTCAAATGCATAATTTTTCGAGAATAAAGTCCCAGCAGACTCAAAAAGTGGATTTAGTACGGACACGTACCACAAATTGTGCAAAAAAGTGGATTTTGCTGTATGTAATTTGGATCCACTTCTTCAGAGGGCGTTAGTGTACGAGGGCATTTTAGGCTGCGTTCCTTTTGGCGCTTATAGCGCTTATAAGCATCATT
>NW_012052474.1:0-668 GCF_000956235.1 Wasmannia auropunctata | reverse complement strand
TATAATGTAAAAAATGACGTAAATTCGGTCAATTTGACGTCAAATTGATATTATTTTGACTTTTCTGTTCTTTGGGTCGATTCGATGTCGATTCGACGTCTTTTCGACCAATTATTTCTCACTGGGTATATATCCATAATTAACTTTTAATTTTAGACTAATTTGGGTTTTGGACATTGGTAACTTGGAAACAAGTATTTCTTGATGTCAAAACAATTTGATCGAAATGGCCTGATTTTCGATGTCAATTTCGATTCGATGAGTTTTCGATGACATCGACATCGAAACGACGTCGATTCGACATCAGCCTTCTCACTGGGTACGAACCACGATGTACTATCTTTAGTTTAGAGATAGTATAACACCAATCGTGGTGCGCATTTGCAAAATATTAGTGCGTTTTGAAATCTATAAAAAAGAAAATGTCGCAACCGATGTGTCCGTGACTGTACATATATGGGGAAAATATCTCAATATAAAGAGATATAATATTGGAGTAGAGTAGAGATATAATATTGTTCTTCTCATTTCACTATCTGTCATGTCATCACAATTTCAAGATGACGACGAAATGTTGCAAGTTCTTCCGTTCAGCGAACCTGGCAGTTTACGGAACATTTTTCGTGACCACTCTTAGTCTATGTCGTTACGTCTCCTTATTCTTACTT
>NW_012052473.1:0-416 GCF_000956235.1 Wasmannia auropunctata | reverse complement strand
CAAAAAATCGACACTATAAAAAAAGTCAATATAAAGTCATTCTTTAGTCATTTGAAATCTAGATTAGAAATCTAGATTTTATAATGTAAAAAATGACGTAAATTCGGTCAATTTGACGTCAAATTGATATTATTTTGACTTTTCTGTTCTTTGGGTCGATTCGATGTCGATTCGACGTCTTTTCGACCAATTATTTCTCACTGGGTATATATGCATAATTAACTTTTAATTTTAGACTAATTTTGGGTTTTGGACATTGGTAACTTGGAAACAAGTATTTCTTGATGTCAAAACAATTTGATCGAAATGGCCTGATTTTCGATGTCAATTTCGATTCGATGAGTTTTCGATGACATCGACATCGAAACGACGTCGATTCGACATCAGCCTTCTCACTGGGTACTTGCGCGTGCGAT
>NW_012052472.1:0-547 GCF_000956235.1 Wasmannia auropunctata | reverse complement strand
GACGTGTGCTCTGCCGATCTATTCCAAGCAAATTTATTGCACTTTTCTCGTTTTTACCGATCATGATCCGGCAAGTGCTTGGCGATTATATTCGCATCAGATTGCGCAATACTCTCTTCCGTTAAGGACTTCACCATGGTCAGAGGCAGAAAGGATCAGAAAGGATCCTGAGAACGGCCATGCTCGCGATTTAGCTGCGATGGACGATATCCGAGACAAAGCTCGCTCTAAGTCCGTACGATGATAAGCGATACATTGCCTGATTCTACCCTGCCATGGGGACATTACAAGATACCATTGTAAATAAAATCTCGCATATTTGTAATAAACACATATAGTATATTTGTATTTTAATCTCATACAATATATTTTTAATAACTTAGGTAGTTAAATGAAAGTAAAGTAAGATAAGCTCTACCATGAAACAAAAATTTGTATCTCAAATGTATCACAATAATTTGTATCACACAATTCATTGATATACTTCTTAGGTTGTACAAGGCTAACAGGGGACTTATTTACGCAAATATTTAAGCTAAAAGTCTCT
>NW_012052471.1:0-369 GCF_000956235.1 Wasmannia auropunctata | reverse complement strand
ATCAGTCCGGGAACTTATAGACCGCACTGTTTATATATATATATTGTGACGTTGCAGTCCGCTGCAGCGGAGCAACGTTCCGCCGCCGTCACAAGGCGCGAGTATGCGCCTTTTTTGCCAGGCGCATTCTGATAAACGAGACCGGGATCTCCGGGAGGCATGAAATTAAATCGTGTACATAGCATTTACTCTTTTTGAACTTTTGTATGTATCACCTCACCGGACATACGGAGCATCGCCGGTGAGCATTCGAGGCCACCCGGAAGAAGACCTTGGAGTGGAGACGACCCGGCGCAGGGGCCAAGGGAGCACGCACCGGGAGCGTGGCGATCAGGTGAAGGAGCGCGCACGAGCCGAGCACGTGGCCGC
>NW_012052470.1:0-498 GCF_000956235.1 Wasmannia auropunctata | reverse complement strand
TACCTTATGCAAAATATTTATCGCATCGTCTTTATTTACAATACAATTGTGACGTAAATAATCGACAAAATGCTTAAACTTATTACTAACTACGGCGTCCGTATTTTGATTTAAATTAAAGTATGCCTGCTCAACGCAATGTTCGAGTTCGAATATAAAAAGCATAGTCGACGGTTTCATATACATACAAGTATCATTCAGCGCCAATTTTACAATATTTTCATTGCGTATTTTTACGAGATCTATAACTAAATCTTGAATTCGTAGCGAAGACGGGACACTTGACTGCAGAAATTGTTCAATGTCCATACGTCTCTCGATAAACATCCTCCACATTCCATAAGGCAGGATAATGTAATTGCCTCGGTTGTCACCAATAAGTATTTTCACATGAGATATAGATCCCACGCTGATTCCAATATCCAAGTATTTAAAATTAGTGGTTGTTAAAGCGAATCTTCTTCCCAATATACGAGGCGTCTTCGTAATATGAGACGC
>NW_012052469.1:0-380 GCF_000956235.1 Wasmannia auropunctata | reverse complement strand
TCTTGACGAGATAATTTAAAGTTCAATGTTCAAGGAGAAAAGACAAATTCGTAATCGAACGTAGAACCTTTGTCGTAATTTCTGTAAAGATAAATTCGCGAAAATATGAACGGTCGTCCAAATCCGTGCGCTCCGAATAAATCGACTGTTTAGTGTTTACGTCATTTATATGTGTCGAACCGTTCTCCTTAACTAACAAACACAGACGTATACAAGGCGTCACAAATGCCTACCCATCTGCAAACTTGCAGGGTATACTAATCCATGTATATGCATTACTTATATGTATATACAATAATATATACGTATATGTGCTCCTGCAATTACATCAGAAATTTTCTTTAGTGATCACGCCTACGAATAATTGTTACTAATAAAAC
>NW_012052468.1:0-409 GCF_000956235.1 Wasmannia auropunctata | reverse complement strand
ATGTTTGTTTGTTTGTTCCGTATGCGTTCGTAAACCATTCATCCGATTGCGATGAAACTTTGGTGAGTTGTTGTTCACATGCCCATCAAGGTTTCAATGATTCGTTCGGGTCGCTACAATCGCTACAAGTGTGTGGACTAAAAGCCGTAGCTGGATAAGGAGGGGCGATCTGCTCCCGCACCGATCATGACCATTTTTTTACAGTTTAGTTGCTATCAATATCAGTTACAATTTTACCAAACATTAGCCCTTAATATTCAACCGTTGGGGTTGGGTTGAGAAATAAAAATCAAAATTTCAAAAAAATTTATATCTATTAAACGGCTCAATCAATTTTCATAAAAAAATATGTGTTATAGATGTAGACAAGATACATTTGTAAAAAAATTTCGAAGATTTTTTTGAGACT
>NW_012052467.1:0-1129 GCF_000956235.1 Wasmannia auropunctata | reverse complement strand
AAATGATAATGACAACGAATTTTAAATGGTTATTGCAATACGTTTATATGCATGTAATCGTTATTTGTAAAAATTATGTATTTGTAAAACGTAATTTATCCATTTATCAAATATTATTTAAATTAGTTAGAGAATAACGTTAAAAAAACGAATATAGTTTATGACAACGTCTATCAGCCGGACATCACAACTAAAATTATACGGAACTGATGTACGTTGAATCTATTACATTTAAACTTTCCGTAAATACCTGATTTAAACGTATAATATACCATCGTGTGTTTATTGGGGTTAATGTTTGTGCTATTATACGTGTATACATTAAAATAAAATATTTTTTTCAGGGCAATTATTTGTGTTAATATTAATAATTATTGTAACAAATATGTCTAATGCAAATCCATTTTTATCAAAACGTCAGTTTAGGAGAGTTATTGAAAATGAAACTAATATAGATCTTGCTGGATCATCTAAACACATTTTAGAACATATAATTTGTTTACTACCAATATTTCTTTTAAAGATATTAATTTAGATTATGATTTACATAAAAATTCGAATGAAAATATTAATACGTCTATTGAAGATAATGATAGTGTTTGTACTGAAATTGCATCTTTTGAAAATTGTCAACAATATCCAAATAATAACAATAATATCCAAAGAAACTATGATTATGCAGATGATAATATGATAATAATGATAATGAGGATGATAATCATGACTTTCCAGCTATAAAAATTATAAACGAGGCTCACAATGATGCTATAAATGATGAAAAAAAAAATAAAAAATGCTATAGCTACATGGGCTGTAACATATAATGTTAATCATGTCGCATATAATGCATTATTAAAAATTTTGCGGCAATATCTTCTATCTTCTATATATATAAAAATGAATGTTTGTTTGTTTGTCCCGCATGCGTTCGTAAACCATTCATCCGATTGCGATGAAACTTTGGTGAGTTGTTGTTCACATGCCCATCAAGGTTTCAATGATTCGTTCGGGTCGCTACAATCGCTACAAGTGTGTGGACTAAAAGCCGTAGCTGGATAAGGAGGGGCGATCTGCTCCCGCACCGATGACCATTTTTTTTACAGTTTAGTTGCTATCAATATCAGTTACA
>NW_012052466.1:0-335 GCF_000956235.1 Wasmannia auropunctata | reverse complement strand
GCACGTGGGAGCGGAATGTGTTTCGTTACATTTTAATCTTCACTTTTATAAAATTTTTTTAATGAGATTGTAATTTGGCAGTTATTGATATCAAATATTTTGTACAAGTCATATACATATGACTTGAAATGATCGAGTAATGAAATGTAATTTTTATGAAATCATAACTTGGCGCCAGTTTTTGATATCAAACCTTTTATACAAATGATACATATTACTTTGGGCAAGATTACGTAATTTTTATGAGATTGTAACTTGGCGCTATTTATTGATTGATATCACTAGTACATATTACTAGTACATATCACTTTTTTAAAAGATCGGAAGAGCACACG
>NW_012052465.1:0-305 GCF_000956235.1 Wasmannia auropunctata | reverse complement strand
GCCGCCGCGCGAGCTCGGTGGTTCCGCGACTCCCGCGCCGTTCGTTCGCTCCTCGAAGGTACACAAGCGTCGACGGGGAGCGCGCCGCCGCGCTGGCTCGGTGGTTCCGCGACTCCGGTTCGTTTCATCGGAGAGCAGCGTGGAGCGCTCGGGACGCCGCGCGGGGCTCGCTCGCCGGTGCGCGCTGGCCGTTCGATTCGCGTATTTCTTTCGAAGGTAGCGTTTCGACGGGGCTACGCGCGGGCCGCAGAGACGCCTTCTGACTCGTTCGATTTACGTTGTTTCAAAGGTCCGGAAGCGCGTCG
>NW_012052464.1:0-367 GCF_000956235.1 Wasmannia auropunctata | reverse complement strand
GCGCTGGCCGTTCGATTCGCGTATTTCTTTCGAAGGTAGCGTTTCGACGGGGCTACGCGCGGGCCGCAGAGACGCCTTCTGACTCGTTCGATTTACGTTGTTTCAAAGGTCCGGAAGCGCGTCGATGCGCGCGGTCTCTTCTGACTTTAACACCGTTTTTTTTTTTCGTTTTTTTGATAGTGGCGCCGACGGCGAGCGCTCGCTCCCGCTGGTCGCTCGCCGGTGCGCGCGGTGGTTCGTACGGTTTCGGAGGTACGCTAGCGTCGACGCGCGCCGCCGCGCGAGCTCGGTGGTTCCGCGACTCCCGCGCCGTTCGTTCGCTCCTCGAAGGTACACAAGCGTCGACGGGGAGCGCGCCGCCGCGCTG
>NW_012052463.1:8186-8807 GCF_000956235.1 Wasmannia auropunctata | reverse complement strand
TATGATATTTTGATTCGCGAATTTCGGAAACACCCTATATATAAATATTGTATCGTTTATTTTATATTAAATCAAATAATGTGATAGGATTATATTGAAAAGCTTGTGTACTCAGATAAATATTTTATTGTTTAAGTAAGATAAGATAAAAAACGATAGAAATTAATAACTTTTCATCTAACGTAATAGATATGATAAGTAAGATAAGATATAAACCGATAGAAATTATTAGTTTTTTTTTATTTAACGTGACATCTGATGACTGATAGATACGATAAGTTTAGATAAAATTATATAGGATTTATTTTATAATAAATTATATAAATTTCTATTACACACACACACACACACACACACACACACACACACACACACACACATTTCTTATAGGACTTTTTAACAGGGTGCATTTAACAAGACAATTAATTTTACTTCTTTTTAGAATGCCTCATCCGACAAAATAGGGCCACATAAAAAATATTTGCGTTATCCTAGTGTCCCAATTACCAGATCAACAATATAATTCAGACGTAACAACAAAAAAAAAGATATTTATAATTATGATGTGAGTAACAAAAATATATGTATATTTATATATATATTTAAATATATATATATATA
>NW_012052463.1:0-321 GCF_000956235.1 Wasmannia auropunctata | reverse complement strand
GCATATCGTAATACTCTTCATTTGCGTAAGCCATATCGGTTTCTGATGAATGATCAGATCTTAATCTCTCGCCCTAAAAAGAACGGATTTCTTCTTGTCGCTCTAAAAAGAGCGGATCTTCTGAGAATCTTCCACTTCTTGTAATCTCTCGCCTCCGAAAATCTTCCGCTTCAAGCGATCGATTGAAGGATTATTGAGCGAAAAATCGATCGTTTTACCGTATTTATACGATCGTCGCAGGAGTCGTGGCAACACCGCGCGCCCCCCCCCCCGACGAATCGAAGCATTCCAACGGTCATGCGACGACACGCGACCGTTGGA
>NW_012052462.1:0-412 GCF_000956235.1 Wasmannia auropunctata | reverse complement strand
CATCCGGAAAGCCAGTATTGAGCGAAAAGACGGCATTGCCAAAATACTTTCTGCAGGAGGTACTATGCGAGTTCATGAGAAGTGCCGTAAAGTCTATACTCGTCCTGAGAACATTGCTAAAGCAAAGCTCGTAGTGTCAAATCAGCCAGAAATCCCTATGCGCCCGCACCTGCGTTCAGATTTTAATGTTTCAGGATTTAATTTTAAAACACACTGTTACCTATGTGGGGAAAAGGTAAATACTGAGCAGAAGAAACTTCCTATTAAATGCAGACGTAAATATCATTATGTTAGGACTATTGAGCATTTAGTTGAGATTATAAAAAAATGTGAAAGTAGGAATGACGAATGGGGTAAAAAAGTACATATGCGCATAATTAATGTCAAAGATCTCCCCGCAGAAGATGCAATA
>NW_012052461.1:0-632 GCF_000956235.1 Wasmannia auropunctata | reverse complement strand
TTTTGTAATCAATATTCACATTAGATTGGGAAACCTTGGCCAATGCATTTTCAATGTAAGACCAATATTATATATTAATTGATGTGCAATATCAGTAATACATTGTAATTTATTCTATGACCAATATTGGCTTTTCTTTGGGAAAGATTGGCCAATGTACTCCCAACATAACCAATGTTTCACCAATGTAAAGCCAATGCACTGTGCTACTAGGGATATCTACGTGTCAAACGACACCCTTATAATTTTGCATTCTGACATTCGAATATATAGACTCATTTTAAATATTATAATGTAAAACAAGAATGAACTTCTGGATCTTCGATAATGCGAACTATAGTATTTAATAATTACGACATAAAACTGGGAAAAAAGGAATACTAGTATGAGATTGCAATTATTACCAAAATCAATCAAGCGTACGGAAAATATATTAATACTACCATTCTCTTGAATAATTCATAAATTCCAAGTATACTTGAATGACATATTCCTCATGATTATAGAAGTGATCTTTCTATATTATAATTATAGAATTCCTTTGTTAAATTATATTCTCGCATATAAGAGCGAGTAATCTCATAGCGTAACGCTTAATTGACATGCGCAGAAGACATTCTATTGTCTCGCAA
>NW_012052460.1:0-497 GCF_000956235.1 Wasmannia auropunctata | reverse complement strand
TTTAGCAAGTCCATGCACTCGTTCAAACTTTGCAATTTTCAGTGTGGCAAACATGCTCTCAGATTTAAAAGTTTACAGCAACAGGGGTGCATTAAATTAAAAATCGACTCCCAGTATCTTAAAGTAGAGATTTCAAGCTTTCATTTGAAAAAAAGTTCATCATTTTATGATGATTTTTCGCGGAGTTATCGTTAACCAAAGTTGACCAATTTTTGCTCAAAATTTTTCTATGCCATAATTTTTTTGAGCAGTGTATATATCTTATTTTTATTAATTTTGACTAATCCTTCCTCTACTAATAGTAAAATATCAAACATTATAAAATCTTTTGAAAATCAAAATCTTTTTTTAAATTTTTACTCATTATAAAATTCAAATAGGTTTTCTTTTGTCACAATTAATGTACCGTTTCGGTGCACGTATTTGTATTTTTTCATGTTTTTCTTGTTCTTCGATCTGTATTCAAGAAATTAATATCTCGAATTTCAAGATCTTTA
>NW_012052459.1:0-365 GCF_000956235.1 Wasmannia auropunctata | reverse complement strand
TGGTACATTGCGCGCGCGATTGCGGGGTGCCCTTGTCCATTGACTCACATTTAAATATTGACATAATTGATGCGCTTATCGCAAAAATATCTAATTATCGAAATTGAGTTTCTTATTTGAAAACATTAATGATTTTATAAGTTAATAACGCTTTAAGTTTAAAAATCGAATTTTGACAGTTAGGTTACTTTTGCTGTAGGCATCTCAATTTTTCATACAATGATAAAGAGATCGCTTTTAAGCTTTGTCTCGTTTATTTATGATTATTTGTAATATCAGTATAATATTACAAAATATCAATGAATAAAAGTAAGATAAGAGAAATAGTATTAATTTTAAAAACAATAAAATTTAAGGAAAAGTAA
>NW_012052458.1:0-404 GCF_000956235.1 Wasmannia auropunctata | reverse complement strand
TTGAGGAACAACATCACACGGTGTTCCCGATCTGTCACCCATCCAAGTACTAACCGTGCTCAACGTTGCTTGACTTCAGTGATCGGACGAGAACTGGTTTTTTCAACGTGATGTGGAAGTTGCCCGATTACTCAAATTATTTGGAACCGGTTTTGTTCTTTGTAATAAACATTATTATATATATACATATATATATCAAGCGCTGCGGTAGCGGCGCGACGCCAAGTATATAAAAGTCGGGTGATGACTTGTGAGTATACCGCTAGCTTTATCTAGAGTCCTAGATTATCAGAGAAGCGCGACCGGCTTATGGCAGTATCGCAAAAGTACTAGAAAATATTAAAAATGGCGTCGAATGGCCAATCATAAGATTGATATTCGGCAGCCATTTATAATAGCGATAA
>NW_012052457.1:0-633 GCF_000956235.1 Wasmannia auropunctata | reverse complement strand
ACAAGTGACTTTATTTGTCTCCTTTTTAATTTGCGAAAACAACTTGTTTGTCACTTGCTCGACCGGAAATGCCGAGGCGAGATTTCGGCCAAACTGAGAGGGGAAGAGGGAGCAAGCCGACGCTGCTTGAAGCAGTCTTCTCGCAACCGACCCTCGCAGCACTTGCCAACGATTCGGTAACGCGGCTCGTACTCTCTCTTCTAGCACTTGCTAGAGTCCGGTAACAATACTTATACCATTCTCGTTCTTCGTAAGGCGGTCCGATTAGCAATTCGCACTCTGGTGCCGTGCATCGGTTCGCGCTTACATCTGTACATATTGTATATAGCAAAGTTTCGCGTCAAAGAATAAAAAGTGTTCGTGTACAAGTACGGTCAATTTATTAGTAGCCACATATTTCCACGCTCGTTCCCATCTCGCGGTATCAACTGAATCATCGCGTACACGTCTACTAAACATCTGGTCCTTCGAGCCGGATACTTGGTCCGGTGCTCGTATACGCGTAGCCGCGATATTTTGTCGCGAGTGTCGTGGCCCCTGAAGAGATCTCGTCCATGAGTACTTCGATCATGAGCATGGATGCTGATGGCCTGTTGAGAGCGCAAACCGAGCTCCAGGGACGCATTGCTCGCG
>NW_012052456.1:0-391 GCF_000956235.1 Wasmannia auropunctata | reverse complement strand
CGCGGTTGCGAATTTCGTCAGCCGCAGCTGACGAGGCGGGCGGCATGTTCAAAACCAGCTTAAAATTCAGCACAACACGCAGGTAGCGGCTGATATCTCGCTTCGGAATTTCCCACATGGCATGCTTGATGGTCAAACGACCGACAAGTGACTTTATTTGTCTCCTTTTTAATTTGCGAAAACAACTTGTTTGTCACTTGCTCGACCGGAAGTGCCGAGGCGAGATTTCGGCCGAACTGAGAGGGGAAGGGGGAGCAAGCCGACGCTGCTTGAGGCAGTCTTCTCGCAACCGACCCTCGCGGCACTTGCCAACGATTCGGTAACGCGGCTCGTACTCTCTCTTCTAGCACTTGCTAGAGTCCGGTAACAATACTTATACCATTCTCGTTCT
>NW_012052455.1:0-641 GCF_000956235.1 Wasmannia auropunctata | reverse complement strand
AAAAAAAAAAAAAGCGCCAGCCGTCGGGCCAGCCGGGGGGGCCCGCGGCTATATTATACACGTATAAGCCCCGCGTGTCGCGTAACGCGCGGGTCTGAACGAAAAATCCGGCCGCGTATATCGCGTGTGCGCGCCTTGCGTGCGCCAACGCGCGGGCACTCGCGCGCAAAAAAAGCCGGGAACTGGACCGAGAGAGAGCCGGGGAGTCTCGCCGTCTACTTTGTAAGTATAATGTAAGCGCGGGGTCGCGCCGCGTGAGAAACGTATAGGTATAAGGAATCCGTCGGTGGAAGCGCGCGTCGAGCGAATTTTAATTCTAATTAAGCGACTGATCTTAACGCACCTTGAAGAAGAAAGTGATTTTCCTCGTGTCTCTGTATATCCATATTATTTTTAAATTAGAAATATCCAGCAAGAAACTCTAGAGAGGGAGAGAGAGAGAGAGAGAGAGAGAGAGAGAGAGACAGTACAGGAAATTCAATTTCAAACAATCGTCAGTTGGTTCTCGAATATCAGATCTCATTTTTCATTTCAAAAGTCGGCCTTAATTTGATATACATTTTTTAACAGCGTGACACTTGATCAAATTAAGAGCAGCATTCCGAGTCGGTCCTCTCTTCCGGTATCCCGAGAGCAGAAAT
>NW_012052454.1:0-1741 GCF_000956235.1 Wasmannia auropunctata | reverse complement strand
AATTCGGAAGCGGAAAAGAAGTGTAACAACGCTAATTTAAAATTATCTTTTGACAAAATGCAAACCGAAGATGTTCCCCCACTCCCGTGGGGACATACGCTCGACTCTTGCTGAAACCGAATCTCACGGGCGCGTCTAATTTAGTCGGGGTCCAGCATTTTCCGCTCTGTATAAGGATTTTCTCCCGACGCCCGCGATGCCAGCCAGCGTCGCACTGGATTATTGTGCGGACGGAACGAGTATTGCACTGCAAATGACAATTTGTTAGAGTTCTCTGGGGCTTCCGTTCCTCATCTTCTCTCTCTCTCTCTCTTTCTCTTTCTCCTTTTCTCTCCATCTCCTCGGTGTTAGGCCGATATGCATTATGCAAGGAGTTACCTCGATAGCTGCAATCAAGGAAGAGAGGCGCGCGCGACGGTTGGCCGTTTTGGGAAAGCGAGGAAACTGTCGCGTAAGGGAATAAAGCGTCGCGACGAAAATCCACACGCTGCGACTGCAGTGCCCGGGGGCGTCGTAGCGAGACGTCACGTCGCATCGGATCGTCTCACGAGCGAAGCATTAGCACGTCTGAAAAAATAATGGGCAGCCCCGCGTGAAGGCGTTTGATGGTAGGGCGAACGATGTAACGTGCAAGTGAACAAAATGTCTCAGCTGTGGGAACTTTTTATGCTCGCAATGTCGCTCTACTTTTTTTTTATCCGCGTAAACCGCCGAAGAGTTTATGAGAGTAGTGAGATTTTTCGTGACGATTATAATTTGATGATTTTTTCCGCGAACTGTGCGAAAAATTTAGATTTTGATATAATGCAAATTACGTGTCAATAAAGATACATTCATCTTTTCTAAAAAAAAATTTGTGTTTATTTATCCTACGCTAAGTTAAGGTTCGGATAAAATAATTGTATCTAATAATATGAAAGTGAAATCGAAAGACCGATATGCGATGAATACACAATTATTATAACAATATTAGAGTGAGCTTACTCGGTTAAAGTGGAGGCAGTTAACCATCAAGATCCACTTTGGGTGAATCTCTCCTGATGACTTGATCCCGCTGCATTGCAAAAAAATTCGGATAACTAGCAAATACCCGTTGATCGCCGCGTATTATCGTGCAATCATCAACAATAGAATTACCGTTCTGTTTGACCACTGTCCCTGGCAATCATGCTAGACAGCGTGAGCTACTGGCACGTGAAAGGTCAGCGCAGATCATCGCGTAATGTATTCCAGTATCTCACGTCTCGTAAGCGCAGGTTGATTTTGCGCATCCTGCACAGTCGTAGCATCGTTCAAATCCCTATTTGCACAGCCGATTCACGTTCACAGCTGTCATTTACAAACTTTACGGTATACGTGGTTCACATGTCATAATAGGCGCAAGGTATTTGTATTACATGGCCATCAATCGGATAACACATAAGGCTTCGCGATGTTCCAATAACGAATGACATAAATCACGGAAAGTATTCGGCGAAAATTTTTATCGATGTTGAAGGACAGCAAACGCTATGTTTTTTTCACAATAATTATTATATCGATACGACGAAATGATCGAAGCAAGGGGGAAAGATGGTCTGCGACGTGCGCGTTCTTTCTCGCCGATTTCTCTAGCGATGAAATTTAATGGCCGCGAGAGATTTTTAAGTAGCGCCGCAGTACAACGTTTGCATAATGCAGTCCGCGGCAAATCAAGTTCTTAGAGACAACCGTCGTCGGTGATTTTACAATTTCTCTACGT
>NW_012052453.1:0-1601 GCF_000956235.1 Wasmannia auropunctata | reverse complement strand
ACGTGTGCTCTTCCGATCTATAATCTAGATTAGATTGCTTTTTCCTCGCGGAATTTTTATTTATGCAGATGTATTATTACAAGTCGTAAACGGTTGTAAAAGACTACCCTATGATATTAAGTCTTTATGTGTAGTCTCAAATGTATTTAATAGACGCTTTTACATGACTTTTAACGTAACGATATTGTCGTTGAAGCTGATAACTTCACATTTTATAAACAAAAGTTAATGCGCACAATATAGTAGAGGAAAATTGTATCAATATTAACATAGGCCTCCTATGGAGACTTCCACTTATTTTTCGGAAACTGATCAATGCATTTTATTAATACCATTAAAAGCATGATTTTTTATCAGTTTAGATATAATAATTAAAGATGTGAAAATCAATAATTGTATATGCATATTTGGAACTTGTTTTTATCTACAAATGCGAAAATATAACACACTTACGATTTTCTTTTGTAAATTGTGTAGTTTAAATAATACTGGATTATCTGTTAAATAGTTTTACATGTTTGTAATTTCTTAAAACTGTTTCATTTATATTTCTTTCTTTCTTATTCTTGCCGGTTTTATATTATTATGTTCTCGGGGTTAGAAGGGGAGAGTGGATTATTGGGTAAAAAGCGATGCGTTACAAAAGAAAAAATAAAATACTTTGTAATCTACATTCATAAGGTAATTGATATTTATAATATTACTTATTATATAATAAATAATTTTTTTTCAACA
This sequence comes from Wasmannia auropunctata, assembly GCF_000956235.1. Classification (NCBI taxonomy): domain Eukaryota; kingdom Metazoa; phylum Arthropoda; class Insecta; order Hymenoptera; family Formicidae; genus Wasmannia; species Wasmannia auropunctata. The sequence goes on along the minus strand of NW_012052453.1, from coordinate 866 downwards.
TATTTTTTCTTTGCGTTTTGATATTATATAAAATAATAAAAATGTGTCAACAAAAAGATTAGTATTTTTTTTTAAATATTCTAAGTCTGTTTTCAATATTCTTGTAGAGGTAAACATATAGCAATATATAATGTTTATTGAAATTTGAAATATTTCATAAAACTGGTTTTATATTGTTTTCAAAATAAAGATGCTTACATAATTATGTAATTTTAATGTACTTTCTCTTTAATATGCACAATAAGAAGTCACACTATTTTCTGTTTTTGCATAATGACAAGCATTTTCATACCTTATTATATAAATTGAGCAATACATATTATACAGCATAAGTATTATAACAACCATAGGAAATGTGATTTTAAATTTTGTTGAAGAAATGTCCACATTTCAAAAATGATAAAAGCGTATAAAGCAATCATAATCCCAAACAGAAATAATAGGTCTACAGACATTGAATCGACGTAGATATACGGATCATTTCTGCTTGGGAATATCAGAATGTTGAATATGAGACAATCTCGGCTGGTGGCAATCTTGAGAATATTCAAATATTTCATATCCGAAAAAAAAACAAGATTACACTCTAAATCCGAGTGTGTAAATCTGTCGTCACTTTTTACGCATTTAAACAATTTTGAATGTATTTCTACAGTTACGATATTTAAAGTAAAATATTGATAGTATGCATTGTATGATAAAATCCTTCACATCTACACTTCAAATCCAAGTGTGTAAATTTATAGTTACTTTTTACGCATTTATACGCGTGTTATATTTTTACACATTTTATCTGTGTTTTACACAGTTAAATGCATATTTTTTACACGCTTACACATATTTTTGTAAAATTAAGCGTGTAAAAA
>NW_012052452.1:0-663 GCF_000956235.1 Wasmannia auropunctata | reverse complement strand
GATAGATGGAACGAGCAGTACGAGAATTACACTGATCGATTATCGATAGACAGGAAGAGAGGGATAGGAGATAAGGGTAGAGAAAGTAATCGAGCACGTGTACATTAGGAGAGTAAGATAAAATCCGCACTGATTAAAAGACATTGTAACTTTGCTAAAGACCAAGTTAATGTAAATAAAGAAAGATAAGAATAGGCTTTAATTGTCGTTTCTTTGTTTACAGGTAAGAGTGTAAATATTGTAAATAGTTGTAACGTGTGAATAAATTTCAAACTTTGTTTACAGAGAAACATATTGTGCCTATCATTATTTGTGAACGACCCACAGAAGATAATTGTCTTATATATATTTCTTTTTACTTTTCTATTTAAAAAATTTTTCTTCCTCTTTTTCTTCCTCTGTGTGATTTTCCTTCCCTTTCTTTTTATGATTTCCTTAAAGTCTCTCTTTTTCTCGCCTACTGTCTAAACTTTCTCTCTCTTTTTCTTTCTCTTTCTCTCCGATCTTTTTAGCTGTATGATAAGATTAAAAATAAGTTTAATTACTTAATATATATTAAATTATGGTACATTTTGTAATTGTATTATAACTTACATCACTAATTAATTTTTGATTGATGATTTATTATAATATAACATATTATTACAACGCAACGACAACTAT
>NW_012052451.1:0-1251 GCF_000956235.1 Wasmannia auropunctata | reverse complement strand
AAAAAAAATAATTTACGTTTACAGTGTTTCCAAGGAATCAATTCCTTCTAAATTAATATTCAGATCCAGCGGTCACCCATCCAAGCCACGATCGCCGTCAACGTTGCTTAACTTCTGTGATCGGGAATTGCAGAAACTTCGTGATGATCCATGATTACTTGATGTTAATATTATGGATATATTCGTGATAGATCAAATTAATATAATTATTTAAAAAACATCTTTTAAAATATATCTTTTTATAAATTAACATACAATAACATGTTTGATAATTAAAATGACCAACATCGATTTCCACATAAAGATTTAAATATCGTTCGTAAATGAGCTTCGTTAGGAAATCAAGTTGAAATCGTGAGTTTTTATTTATTTAAATTTGTTTATATTTAACAAAATTAACTAAATTACTTGTTTATATTTTGAACATAAACCTAAAATTTTAGAATATAATTTAAAAAATACATGACTCATAATTTTATTTGTTTAAAAATTTATTCTTTATTTAATAAGAATTAGATATATATATATATATAATATTATTTTTGTTAATGCAATGTTTTTATTAATTGTTTCAGAAGATAATAATTTTTTCTATATAATTTCAATGTTGAAGCAACATTATAAATAATTAATCTAGAAAATTCAACATAGATTCAACATTGCAGCAACATTAACAATCAATATAGAAAATTCAACATATAAATTCAACATTGCGGCAACATTAATAATCAATATAGAAAATTCAACATTAATTCAACGTTGAAAAAACATTCCCACTACAACATTCAACATTGCAACGTCTCAGCAACGTTTTGTCAACGTTCTGTGCTGTATGGGAGATGTAATGAATTCACAACCGATTCTACATGAAATTAAAATATATACATTGAAAGAAATATATAGGGATCACATGCGTTAGTAGTGCACGTTAGCCAGATTTAACAAAGATTGAAGACTCGCATCTCGCCACCTTGCGGGAAACGACAAAGGACGGAGGGGGAGACAAAGACAATTCCCAACGCTATTCGAGCGCGTAACATAAATTAAAAGAAATCGAAAAAAAATATCAGAATTATCATCAAAACTTCCCTACAAAAGGAAAATAAAATTTTACTTTTATTAATATAATTCAAACTCAAGCTATCGATTGGGCCTACTTAGAAATTTATCGATTCAGTTAGTGAGATCCAAAAATCTCAGATGCTCGCAACTCGCCGACTTGCGTAAAGTATCCATGGGGCGGTCTCAGTG
>NW_012052450.1:0-1899 GCF_000956235.1 Wasmannia auropunctata | reverse complement strand
CAACATGTGTCAAAGTCATGATTATTGGAGAATGTTTCTCTTTTTTCAAAAAATAAAAATAATTTTCAAAAATGAAAATAAGAGAAACAATCTCCAATGATCATGGCCTGTATATTTAATTAATATTTAAATAACGTAATTACATTATGTTAAATTAAAACTTGAATATATTAAAAATTTCAAACACAAAATTTTAACAAGAACTTGAGTGAGCCGTTTCTAATACAAATACAAAATGTTTTTACTGTGTACTTACTAGCATTCTTTAGTAATTTAACAATATAATTTTTCCACGTTGATTCTGGAGATTTATGTTGTTTACTCCACTCTTGTACTTTATTATAATATGATTTTAACGGATATTTGCAAAGCCATGTCTGTTTAACTTCCGATAGCCACTCTCTTGGTATGTATGTACAAGATCAATGCACGACTTCTTGTCTTAACATCAAATATTTTAAAACCGAACAATGATATGCGTGGCACTGTCATTCAATTCGGTTCTGCATAAATTATACTAATTGCAGTCTATTTAAAAAATATATCTTTCTACTTGAAATATACTATTTAAAATATAATATCTATTATAATAAAATATTAAATTTAAAACACATGTACACTCGCTCACTAAAAGGTTGCGACACTTTCTTTTTTATAGGTTTCAAAACGCACTAATATTTTGCAAATGCGGACCACGATTGGTGTTATACTGCCGCTTTAGACTAAAGATAGTACATCGTGGTTTGCATTTGCAAAATATTAGTTATCTATACAGTATATATTACGTATATTAAATATAAATTAGAAACCTATAAAAAAAAAAGTGTCGCAACCTTTTAGTGAGCGAGTGTACTTATAGATATGAAAAATTATTCATCGTGATAAATAAACTGTAATTACTGATTCTTCTTTTTTTATTTTTATAATTTTATATTTTTGTTTTAAAACTTCAATTTTTATAATATGTTCAGCAATTCAAGTAATTTTTATCTCTTAAATGTTTATGCACAAATAACTCATTGCTATGGCACGATCTTCATTTGAATTTATTAATTTTTTGCAATTCATTTTCTGATTATTTATGGACAGTATCGTATTAATATCATTAAGCATCAAGATTCAGCTATGACTAACGAAGACTTTTCTAATAATTAATTATACTTATTTCTAATTATATTAGATAGATACACAGTTCAAAAATTTGTGTTAAATTCAATACATTTCATATGTTTCAAACGGTCAAAAACATATGTAACTGCACTGACACTATTTGTAAGCAAACTGAATTGAATTTACAATTCAGAATTGAATTACAATATACATTTTGTAATTTTATTAACATTATATTAGAACTTATTATTTATTACTAGCGTTAATTAATATTTATTATTAATATTAAAAACAGTAAATAGTAAAATAAAAAAGTTTTCAAATTGTACAAAAATGATTTTATATACTATATATCTCTATATGGTTTCCATAAAAGACTTACCTTACTTATTAAACCTCCTGTACGGACGGCAAGTGGATAAGTAGCCGGGTAATCAGTTGTCGAAACTCTGATTGTGAGTCGGAACTGTCTCGGTTTATATAGGAGTTGTCCCAGGATGCAGGATGTGTCAGATTGAGGGAGTTAAGATTTGGGTTAGTGGATCCGTTTGGCCAAGATCCAGCTCTTAGCTGCTTATTGAATAACACTATTAACTTAATTACACGTTAGCCCGCCCATGCTCCAAGTTTTTGAGGGTCCTAAGACTATTTATTGGTGGACCCGATTGTCTGTAAAATTTTTGAGTTTTCTATTGGCAGACACGATTTTCTAATGATTCGCTCTTATGGGACACATAATTATGACACATAATTGGAACCATCATCATATAATTAGCGATTTAAAGATTT
>NW_012052449.1:0-418 GCF_000956235.1 Wasmannia auropunctata | reverse complement strand
ATGTTTTAGACAAAAGTTGTATGGCTTTGAGGGGGACATAAGGTAGTGTCATTAATGTGACCTTGAATAGTTGCTCGAAGGTCATGTGAAGGTTACCTTCAATTTCTTAAATAGAACTCTCTACTTTTTATGCACATTCTTGTAGATTATCTCGAGAGCTTTCCAAAACATATAGATAAATTGTCTTTTGGTTAAATAAATCTCGAGTTATAAAGCTTGAAAGTTACAGTATAATTACCAGCATTAGCATTATCTAAGATGTCCGAACAATGGCTGAATGTCTTTTGAATGTTGTTCAAGATAATAAGCTTGACATGTGTCAAAGTCATGATTATTGGAGAATGTTTCTCTTTTTTTCAAAAAATAAAAATAATTTTCAAAAATGAAAATAAGAGAAACAATCTCCAATGATCATGGC